>NW_005871109.1:1541259-1565199 GCF_000147115.1 Myotis lucifugus
CTCCGTCCTTATTCTTTTCTCTTCTCTGTATACCCTTGGTGATCTCATCTCATCTCAGGAATTCCAATATCAGCTATATGCTGATGATGCCCAGATTTCTCTCCAAGCCTGGACCTCTCCTCTGAACTCCTGGCTAGTATGTCCTATTGTCTGCTTCAAGTCAAATGGACAAGAGGTCTAAGACTTGTCCAATGTCTCAAGCTTCACATGTCTAATACAGACCCCTGACCTTCCTCCAGACTTGCTCCCTCCAGAATCTTACCCATCTTACTTTAATCCACTGACTGTCCAATTGCACAAGCCAACAGGTTTGGAGTCATTTTTGTCTCCTCTCTTTCTCTCTTATTCCACATCTAATCCTCACCAAAACTGATTTTTTTTTTTACCTTCAAAATATATTCAGACTATGACCATTTCTCATCCCCTCCACTATTACCATCCTAGATTATTGCAATCGCCTCCTAACTGATGTCCCTGCTTCTACTCTTGATGTCATTCTTACCTCCATCCATAGTCTATTCTCAATAAGGGAGGGACTCTGTAACAACATAAGTCAAATTATATCATTTCTTTGCTTAAAATCCTTCAAAGTCTTCCTGGCAACGACAATGTCAAAGGAATGAATGTTTCCAAAGTGGTTTAGGGGAAGGTCGGTGGTAGGGTTTTCAGGCCACTGTCCTCTTCCCGTCCATGTATTTCTTGATTGGCAGTCCTGACTACCTCTCCTATTATCTGATTTCTTAAAGAAGGGAACCGTTTTAAAGGGAGAAAAATACAATCAATCAGCTTCCCTTTTCAGTTCATGTACCACAAGAAGCCAATAACACTCACATTTCTCAAGAAGCAATTAGATATGCCGAGTATGCAACCACTTAGTAACTAGTTTCCAAAGACAAAACTAGCCTTCCAGAGAACAGTCATTACCCCCTTGGTGGTGGCAAATCCTCCTTAAGCCCCCTCTTCTCCCTGCTCCCTCCAGCCGGTCACCCAGCCTTGTGTGCCTACTTGTGCCTAGTCTCTATCCCTCTCTTCCATCTTACTGATGCTGTGGCTGGAGGTGAAATCCAAATGAATTAACTAAGGTCTCATCAGTATCCTTGGAGCTACAGCAGCCTCCTAATCAGTCTTCCCACTTCTAGTCATTTATTTATTCCAACCATAACCTCAAACAGTTTCTGAGATGACTTTAAGTAAACCTGAATTTGATTAAGTCCCCTGCTTAAAATTCTCCACAGAGTTTCCTAAATTTACATACTATATATTTTTCAAGAACATAGTACAGCAAGCCATAGTAAATATTATTTTCTTTTTAAATCTTCCCTGGATGCTTTTATTCTTCATTCTTCTTAAAAAGGACCTTGTTGGCCCTAACAGGGGTGGGCAAATGACCCAACCCAGGCTAGAATGCTCTATCCCAGTGATGGCGAACCTTTTGAGCTCGGCGTGTCAGCATTTTGAAAAACCCTAACTTAACTCTGGTGCCGTGTCACATATAGAAATTTTTTGATATTTGCAACCATAGTAAAACAAAGACTTATATTTTTGATATTTATTTTATATATTTAAATGCCATTTAACAAAGAAAAATCAACCAAAAAAATGAGTTCACGTGTCACCTCTGACACGCGTGTCATAGGTTCACCATCACTGCTCTATCCCTTCGAAATAGTGACTGGTCCAAAAGGATTAGCACACTACCCAAGCCTGGCCAACCAGAGCCTTTCTCTGGAATTGACGTATGGATTCAGAGAAAGGAAGTCTCCTTTCCCTGGAATGGTTAACCTGGCGCTGTCAGCAGGGAAGCCCCCAGAAGAAGGGTGGCCTGTCTATAGTGGAAAAGACTGATGTCAACACACAAAGAACAGAAGGCAAAGAACCAAACAGACCACCGGCAATATCAATGCCCATTGTGAAACCTCTTCATTTCGTGAACTCCTAGAGCGTCCTTTCCAGTTATGGAACTAATTATTCCCCTTTATGCCTCAGCTAGCTGGAGTCCCAGCAGGCCCACCATGCTGTTGCCCGTATCGATGCTTTCCCCCCACATTGTTTTCTTTGCCCAGAATGCATACTCTTGGATTTGTGCACAGCAGCCAGGCTTCCTCTGGGGAGCCTTCCCTGAAGGGAGGCACAGTTAGTCCAAATTTCCTGATGTGCTGTAAAATGCTTAGACTATACCCACTCTGTTGCACTTACACTCCTCCCCTGCCTTTCCAGGTTCAAAGCTAGCTGCCCACACTAGAAACTACAGACTCAACCTCATCTCTTCACACTTCCTTGTTGCCCATGTAGACTTTCATCTTCCTTCTGCCCCAATGTCCACTGTCACCTCCTACCACCTAGAGAGTCAAATCCTTGGTATTGGGGCCCTTCACAAACTGGCCCCAACCCAAGTCCTCTAATTTCTACCAACCACTTCCACTTCCAGGAAGATGGAGTAGACATACTTTTCTCTATTCCACCTGCTATGCACAACTAAAACTCTGGACGTTATATATAAAACCAGCATAAGAAGACTCTGAAAGGCAGAGTGAAGAAGGCAGACCTGTTAGGGACCTCAGGACCCAGGCAGGACACTGTGGTGAGTTCCCTGCATTTTCTTGTTGCCTCACATAGCCAAGACTTGAAACTGAAGAAGCCGGCAACCCGGAAATGCCAATAGGCACAGAAGAAAAAAAAAAAAAAGCCCCAGGAAAAGCTTGCTCCATCCAGTAAGACAAAAACTTTTAGATAATAACTACTCTATTTCAGACAAACACCACAGAAAACCTCATGTCCCACCCACACCCGTACTAGCAAAGTGCAAATGACATTTGGAAAAAACTCTACAGCTAACAATATACTTAATGGTGCAAGACTGAATTCTTTCCCCCAAGATTAGGAATGGAAAATAATATCCACTCTTATTCAGCATAGTATTGGAAGCTTTAGCCAGCACAAGAGGTAACAAAAAGAAATAAAAAACATACATATTGGAAATAAATAAATAAAACAATTGCTATTTGCAAATGATATGACTGTCTAGGTAGAAAACCCTGAGGAATATACACACACAAAAATGCTTATGACTAATTAGTGGGTTTAGCAAGGATGTGAGGATACAAGATAAAAATAAAAAGCAATGAACATGTGGACACTGAAATTAAAAGTACAATACCATTCACTATCACCGAAAAAAATAAAGAAATAAATACTTAGTGTAAATATAATTTCTTTCAACAAATCATTCTGTGTACAAGGCACATGAGTCTATCTCTGTCTTGAGGGTGGGGACAATGTATTTGTTTTCCTCTCTAATGAAACCAAAATACCTAGCCATTGCCCAGCACCTACTAGACATGCAATATTTATTGTCACAGCTCATACCCTGCTCTGTTTAACATAGACTTTCTTCCCCTTTGTGCTCTAGTGAGAGCACTGTCTATTAAAAAGTGCCATCTCTAGTTTCTACCTTGGCAGGTCATGATTGCCAAGGAAGAACCAGGGAAACTGTCTGCTCCCACTCCCAAACACACTTATGTCCTTACACGGCAGACAATAGGGATATGAAGTGGCCTCTGTAGGCATCTCTCAGCCACCCAATCCAGGGGGTCCTAAGGCTTGGCCCAAAGGCTCCAGAGAATGGTGTAATGGTGTGAGACCACTGCCACTGTTGTCTCAACCATGCTCTGTGCTGGAAGGAGCTATGAATGCACCCCCCTCCCCCATAACAGCTCAGTTATAAATGAGAATTTCTTGCCTGTGTTGAAGAAAGGGCTGTGGAAGGGAAAAGACTATGGGAGATAGGTCAGGGCCCAGAGGGCATTCAGATTCTTTTTCCAAAATCTTTCCTTTTCTTCTTACTTCTGAGGTTAGCAAGCGAGAACAGTCATTAAGCAAAAGCCAAAACCTCAGAACAATCCTGATTCCTCTCTTCCCACACCCCACGGTCAATCCCACAGCAAAACCTGTTGTTTCACTTTTATTATGAATTGAAAATCCAACTACTTCTTACCATCTCTACCATTACCACCACTTGGGACCTGGCTCCTCTCATTACTAACCTGGATAACTCCAATAGACGCCGACATTTTCCCCTGAGTCCTGCTTCCTCCCTCAGTCTATTCTCAACACAGCAGCGAGAGTGATCCTTTCAAGATGTAACACAGATCACAGTTACATCTTTCAAAACCCTGAAATGTTCCTATCCTAGCTCCCCTGGTCATTCACAATAGAACCAAGTCCTGAAAATAACCCCAATGGCCTGGCCACCATTACTTCTTTGGCCCCACTTTCTACCACTCTCTTCCTCACCTTCTCCTCACTCCACTCCAGCCACCCTGGCAACCTTTACTTTGCTGTTCCCATTGCCGAATGTTCTTCCCCCAGTTAAACATGACTCACTTCACCACATTCACTATGGGATTCACTATGCTATGAGTTCACTAAACCCATTTCCTTTTTCTTGTGGGCAAGACTACACATGACTAGACTATATTTTCTAGCCTCCCTTTCAGTTTAAAGTAAACATGTGATAGAATTCTGGCCAATGGGTGGGAGAGATGTATGCTTCTTTCAGACTAGCCTATGAAAATTCCACCACAAAATCCTCTCTTTTTATCCCCATCCTCCAGCTGAATGGAAAGAAATTTGAGAGCCTTAATGAGGGCAGAGCCACAAGATGGAAGGAGTGTGGGTTCTTCAATAATCATAAAGAAGTATGGCTGCTAACCAGGAGCAGTCACACTGGAATTTTTCTGTGCAAGAAATAAAGTTATCTTGGGTTCATACACTGAGATTTGTTTGATACTTAACCTAACAATTTTGTTTCCCTCTCAGTGAGGCCTTCTTTGACTACTCTATTCAAAATCCTACCAATACTTCTTAGCGGACTATCTTGCTTTTTCTCCATAGTCCTTATTACCATATAGCAGTGATTTTCAATCTTTTTCATTTCATGGCACACATACACTAATTACTAAAATTCTGTGGCACACCAAAAAATATATTTTTTGCTGATCTGACAAAAAATAGATATATTAATGTTGATTCATCCACACCAGATGGCTATTGTCATTTTTTTTATTTGACAATCTAAGGGACAAGAGATCAGTGCTCCTGACTAAATAGTCAGAATTTGCATGTTTTAAAAATTCTTGTGGCACACCAGTTGAAAATCGCTGCCATATAGCATAATGTACATTTTATTATTACTTTTCTCTATACCCCCAAATTTGAATATAAGTTGAAGGCAGAACTTTTACTTCTTTTCCCCTTTTCCCTTTGTTGTATCTCCTGGGTCTAGCACAGTGCCTTGCATGTTATAAAAATGTTCATTGTTGAATGGATGAATGGATGGATGGATAGATGGAAGGATGAATGAATAAATGAATGAATGAATGGAGCACCTGGGTTCCAAGATCAGAAAAGTCTGAGTTGAGGCTTGGCTCTGCCATTTACTAGCTGTATGACACAGGGCAAGTTACTCTACCTCTTTAAGGCTCATTTTCCTCATCTGTAAAATGGGGGAAGTAACAGCACCTTCTGTATAGAGACTGGGAATAATTAACATCATGAACATAAGTCCCTTAGCACAGTGTCTAGTAACAGTTCAGACTCCACAAATACTAACTGCTTTGTTATCAACTCAAGGCCAGAGGACAAGACTGGGTGTCAGGCCCTTGCAAAGTTATTGGTAGGGACGTATGTCGGAGAGCAAGGAGCAGAATGGATATTTACATGCACAGACTCTTCTGGAAGAAATTATGGCAAACACCTAGGTAGTGAGAATCAAGAGCTGCCTAAAAGTTCTCAGTAAATTGCCAGCAATTAGAAAAACATGACAACTGGTGTTGAGGTGATGAAAAGTGTGTGTTGAGTCTGCAGAAGAGTGTGCTGGGGCGAGAACACTACCCAAATGATGAGGGATCACTTTGTGCCTTTTAAGAAACAATTTTCACAGCAAAGCTAGAGAAAAGAGAGGCCTCTTGCATCATGGGAACAAGGTAATAAGGCTATAAAAATGGAACTCAAATAAACCACACACAGGGCTCACATGGGCCCAGTTTTCCAGGAAAAATAGCAATTGCCACAGCACTCAGATGAGAGAGTCACACTTGTGCCTCAGCAGAGCAAACAGCTTTCAAAAATCGTTAGGCTGCAGGAAAGCCATCGGGTTTGCCAAATTAGCAGTACCAGCTCTCACTTGCCCCTCTCTGTCATGCTCGCCTCTTTCTACTGATAAAAGGACATACCCAATGCCTGTGCCTGCTTCACCATGTTCAAAACACAGAATCCTCCCAGAATGAATAGCACTGTGCAGTCAGGAGGGCCCAGGCTGCACTCCTCCCATGTGCAGCCAGCTGCTCCCTCCCACAGGCCTTCTTGGCTTTCTCCTGGGCTCAGACCTGCTCTCGGTCTTAACTCCGGCATCTCCATGCAGCAATGGGCCTTGTTCACAAACGCCTTTCTTAAAACTCTTTCTTCCTGTGGCCCTTCAGGCTCTCACTAAACTCCCCCATCCCCACCTCCGCAATGCCTCTCATCTCCATCTGGAGCCCCTCTTCCACCTCTGCACCCCTAAATGTTGGTGCTACAAGCCTCCAAAAACGGTGTCTGCCTATCTTTCTGGTTCTTGGGCCTGTTCTTCCTGTGTATCCGAGGCAGGAGAGCTTTGTGGTTAGAAACAGATTCCTTTTTATTTTTGTTAATCCTCACCCGAGGATATTTTTCTATTGATTTTTAGAGAGTGGAACAGAGTGGAAGAGAGAAACATTGATGTGAGAGAGATACATCAATTGGCTACCTCCTGCATGCACCCCGAACAGGGCCAGGGAACCTGCAACCAAGGTATGTGCCCTTGACTGGAATCGAACCTGAGACCCTTCAGTCCATGGGCTGATGCTCTATCCACTGAGCCACACCAGCTAGGACTAGCAACAGATTCTGAGGTCAGACCCATCGGACCTAATCTTAGCTCTATAGCAGTATGATCTTGGGCAGTTAAGTAATTGCTTTCTGCCTACTTCTTCACCTGTGAAATGGAAACAATGATAGCACCTCATTGGATCACTGTAGGGATTAAATGAGTTAATATGTACAAAGCTCTTAGAACCATGCCTGGCATAAAGCACTACCTCGGACCACTGGAACATGTGTCCATTACTCCAGCCAAATCCCAAATATACCCCACGTCCTTCCATCTCCATTTCCTCTACTCAGGCCTTTTATCTTTGCTGGGAATGTTCAGCCTCCATGTCAGCCAACCCTTTAAATAGCATAGTTGACAAAAGCAACCACTCCATAACACCTTTGTTGATTCCCCTGCCCCAGGCGCCCAATGAGATGAGATTCCTCCCTTCTCTTAACAAGGTGGGCTGTTGGAGAAGAGACTTCCCTTGAGTATCCATTTTAGACTTGTTTTATCCTTCCCACTCCCAGTTCATGAGTTCCTCAGAAACAAGGATGCAGACAAGGAGGTAGCAGGTTTTTCTTCCCAAATCTTCATTCCCTGTGATTTTAAGACACTGTAAAGACTCAATAAACATTTACTGGATTAAGTTAAAATGCACAAGCCAATCAGAGACTGAAACAAAAGATCAGCAGGAGAGAGGATTTCAGGCTCAAAAGAGTACCGGGGACCAAGTCAGTGGTGTTTGGTTGTTGGCTTCATTTTAGTCATTTCCTAACAACCAACAAAAAGCCAAATCCCTTCAGCAAATTTGCAACCCGAGTCCACTGCTAAGAGTAATTTCTGATAGGCTCACTCTGGCTTAGGGAGACATGTTCTCCTAAGAAATCCCATTTAATTATCCTTTTTTAGGGCATTTCTTTAAAACAACCTTAAGAAAGGATCACTGTTTATTTTATTTTGCTATTGTTTTAATCAAAGCATAAAAGATATAGGGATATAGAATTCCTCTATTTGAGCATGTAGGTTATTCCTTAAGAGAATTTACTGCTCACCTCCACACTTCAGAACAAGCAGCAAATCATGTATTACTTGTAAGTACACAGCCTTTCACTTACATCTAATCTCACATTACCATTAACTTGCTTCTTCATTCATGGAAAACACAACAAAGGTGTTCCTGACATTTAAAGTAAAAATTTAATATAGACTCATGACATTATTCTTGAAAAAAAATTCTGATTCTCAATCTAATTTTGGGCCATTGCCATTAGCTAGATAAATGCCAACCTAATGAAATGATTCTGTAATACACAAAGATGGCTTAATGCAGCATTAGCTGAAAGAGCAAAAATTAGAAGCCATCTAAATGCCCCATTACCAGCTCATAGCTTATTGAAGACATTCCCTTGATAGAATATGATGCAGCCATCTTAAATGGGCATAATGAAAACAAGAGAACCCCATGGAAAAGGGCTGAGGTTGCAATCTTAAGAGTAAAGGGCATGCAAATGTGTAGGGATACGTGTTTGTGTTATCAGGCTGAACAGATGAGGCCCAGGGTTTACAGTCAGATGCAAGGAAAGTTAGGGAAAAGCTAAGAGGAGATCTCAGTAAATGGGGCTAGAGAGGATGGTGGCAGCCACAGGAAAATCAGAACCCTTCGCATGGGGTAGGGGCCTTAGTTAGAAGTGTAGAGTGGGAGGCAGGAAAGGCTCCACCAAGCCAAGGTCATTTCAAGAATTCCATCCCAACGTAGGCCGGGGGATGGGAAGAGAGCCCTCTCTAGTTTTTCAGAATGCATCAATCCCTGGACGAGTAAACAATTTTCAAAACCCCGAAGATGCTCAATGTCAAGCTTTGTCCCTTCCCTCATGTGGCCACTGGGCTCCACCTGAAAGCTCGGTCCCTCCCAAGCCTCCGAGGCTAATTCTGACCCAAGGCAGGAGGAATTTAAGGGGCTGTAGCCTAGAACCCAGGGATTTAGCTTGCTTGCTGCTAATCTGGCAGATAAAGAAAATGAACCCCCAAGAGAACAAGCATCTTGGCCAAAGCCACAGAGAGTTGCTGGCCGAGCTGACACTTGAATCTGAGTTTGCCTGTATCTGGGTTTAAAGCTTTTCTGGTATGAGACTGACTAATGAGTTGGACCACTTAGCACACAGTGCAGGGGCCCAACTGATGCAGTGAAAGAGTGGCGCGCAGTGAATAGATGAGCCTAACCAGGGCAGAGCAGGAAAATCCCAGTGATGCCAGGACACTCCAAGAAGAAAAAGCTCCCTCCTGCACTCCAGCCCATCCATGTCAAACCCCCACCTCTAACTCCTTTGTTGGTTCAGCTAAAGCTCTGCTGCCCTGTGGGTGCCAATGCTGGTCCCTCATGGCATGGCCTATACCAGTGATGGCGAACCTTTTGAGCTCGCCGTGTCTGCATTTTGAAAAACCCAAACTTAACTCTAGTGCCATGTCACATATATAAATTTTTTGATATTTGCAACCATAGTAAAAGACTTATATTTTTGATGTTTATTTTATATATTTAAATGCCATTTAACAAAGAAAAATCAACCAAAAAAATGAGTTCAGAAGTGACACGCGTGTCATAGGTTCGCCATCACTGGCCTATACCATCATCTGTGGGTCCCACAGACAACTCCATCTCTGGATAGGAGAAAAATGACTCCAGGCTTCTCTCTACAACCCATGTCCCCCTTGGTTCCTACCCCTACCCCATCAGAATCCCCACTCTGGACCCAACCCCTCCACACTCACCCAAATACAAGAGACCAAACTCAATACTCTGGCATTTAAGGTCCTCCCTCATATGGTCCTAACCATTTACCTAATCATTTACCTAATTTCCCAAGGCACTCACCCCTTCCCAGAATGGACAGGGGCTGCTCCCCTGTTCCTTACGTCACTCCAGAAGCCATGCTCTCCTCCCCACCCCCAATCCCCTAAGGGCCAGCTCAAGCTTTCTCTCATTCTCCAAGTCCTTCTCCAAACATGTTGGTATTGCTCACACTCTCTCCACTAAATGACCCCAACCACTTGGGTCCTGAGCAGCCAAAGGGCTAGACCAGCCGTGGGCAAACTACGGCCCGCGGGCCGGATACGGCCCGTTTGAAATGAATAAAACTAAAAAAAAAAAAAAGACCGTACCCTTTTATGTAATGATGTTTACTTTGAATTTATATTAGTTCACACAAACACTCCATCCATGCTTTTGTTCCGGCCCTCCGGTCCAGTTTAAGAACCCATTGTGGCCCTCGAGTCAAAAAGTTTGCCCGCCCCTGGGCTAGACTCTCCCATGTGAAACAATCAGGTTACTCAGATGCTGTCACTCAAAGAACTATGCACAGGAGGTCCTCTTCTCCCCCAAATCTGCTCTAAATATAACCTTAGCAATTCCATCATTTAAGTGGATGTCAAACTCTCCCTTGCGCCCCGTGGGAGGGGTGCAAACATTAGGCAGTGATGCAGGAGCCAGGACCACCCCTGACAGATTCCGAAGCTTCTCTCACCTGGCCTGGTCATGCAGTGAGCACTTCCTGAGCTCCTATCACGTGCCGATCAGAAGGCACAGGGCACTTAAGACACAAATCCGAACAAGCCAGTCTTTGCCCTGCAAAAATTCGGACTCAAGCAGAGAAAAGAGTGAAATAATCCCCACTAACGCAGTGTGATACATGCCACACTGAGAAAGAAGGCACCAAGGGAAGAGCAGCAAGGAGCCAAGGCAGCATGGTTCCATTCAACCAGAGAAGGGGCTGAGAAAGGGTGCAGAGAAAGCCAAAGTGGAGCTGGTCCCGGCAGGGTACTCAACAGCAACGATAAAGATAATGGCAGCCAGCATTTATTGGGTACTTACTGAGTGCTAAGCACTGTACCAAACACTTCACTTGCTTGATTGCAAATTCAATTACTCTTCATGATTGAGCCCCTACTAGTTGTCAGGCACTGTTTTAGGCCCTGGGGATGGAGCAGTGAACAAAATAAACACTAGTCTCTGCTCTCAGAACTTGGTTCTATTGAGAAATGATAGACAATAAACCAAATAGCTAAGTAAACTGTAGAATATGTTAGATGGTGATAAGTTCTAAGAGAAAAAGATAAAGCAAAAAAGGGAAATAGTGAACATCTGTGGGACAGTGGGCTAGGTTGTACAACTTTACACAGGGTGACATATGAGCGAGGAGCTGAAGAAGGTGAGAGTGAAAAAGCCAGGCAGACACCTTGGGGAAGAGCATTGGAGGCAGAGGGGCAGTCAGAGAAAGAGCTTGAACAGGAAGCATGCCTGGTATGTTTGAAGAACAGCTGGGATTCTGATGGCTGGAGCAGGAGAAAGGCAGGAGGATCAGCGAATACAGCCGCACAAGCTGTGCACTAATAACCCAGGCGGGCACCACTCACACGCACCACAGGGTGCTATGCAGGACCAGGCCTATTTAACCATACCCCAGGCCTGGGGCAGGCCAGGTCAGAGAAAAACCGGGAAAACCTTGTGGATCATGACGAGGGTTTGGCTTTTCCTCTGAGTAAGACAGGAAGCTACTGTCTAGAGGGTTCTAAGCCACAGGCATGCCCTGATCTGACCCCTTCTTCATGGGCTCACTGGGCAGAGAACACATGGTAGTGGGGCAAGGTTGGAAGCAGGAGACCACTTCAGAGGCTACTGTAATGATCACACTCAACTATATACTGTCATACTCACAATCCCCTGAGGTAGGTTCAATGATTACTCTTTCATAGATAAAGAGATTAAGGCTCAAGAGAGATCTAGTAACTTGCCCAAGGTAGGTGCCCTTGACTGGGAATCGAACACGTGACCCTTTGGTTCTCGGGCTGATGCTCTAGCCACTGAGAACACTGGCTAGGGCTGCAGATATATTTCTAAAAGGAACGGTAATAACACCAAAAGAATGGGAATAATAACAAGCTTCCCTCACCACCCACCAGAGAAAATTTAGTAACAAAGCCTTCCTAGTGGGCACTGGTAGGAGTGTTAAATGATCACTATGAATGAGCTGTTCTTTGGTTAAATGCCACTGTTCCTGGGTGGGGAGCTGTGGAAGCCAAGTGAGTCCCCAGACCCCTGCAGGGGGCAATAACTTGAAGTTTTCCATACTGCACCAAACTGGTGCCCGGCAAGCTTTTAAGGCTTTGTTCTTTGAACAGGAAGGTGGGAGGAGAAGGGCCAGAAAAGCAGTCATTAATGTCTGTAGGAGAAAGGGTGCTGAGTCTCCATGGGGGTGAGGGTCCTGTTTGTCCTGGTTTTCAGAAAGAGGGGACACAAAGAGCAGGGCGGATGGCCAAGTCCTAGGTCTCACAGAGAAGTATAATGAAAAGGAGACTCAGCAAGGATGCTCAGGGAAGTCACTCACATTTGCCCAATTCCAGGCTTTTCTGAGAAGCCAAGCAGACAGTGATGCATAAAGACCTGTGAGAGTTGGTCAGCAAGTTTCAGAAAGGGCAATAGCACAGAAAAAAATAGTATAAATACATGCCAGACTCTGGGCCACCAGGAAAAGGGCTGGGGGGTGGCTGGGTGATGAGGAGGCAAGGAGAAGTTCATTGCAACTAGTTTCCTGAAGGTAACAGCCCAATATTCCACTGGAGGACACCGACAGGCTGGTCCTCATTAAAAGTTGAAAGTAAGGGAGAAAATACAAGCCTGCCTTCAGACAAAGCTGCAGCATGCACAAATCTGGACCCCTATAAGAGTGACGTGCAAACCGGCTCGTCACTCTTCAGAAAGACGGACATGCTCCTGAGGCAGTCCAGAGATGGGCAGGGAGAGTGACCAAGAGAACCAGCCCCGTGCTCAGCTCTGCTTTCTCCTGCAGGCCCTGGCTGGGTCCAGGCTGACTGAATGGGAGAAGCAGCTCAGCTTTACCAAGAGGTCTCTTTCGGTTTTATCCTTCCCCAACAGAAAGCACTGGGGACACACAAGGAGCCAGACCTTGGATCGTCCCAGCTTCGACTCTCCTGCTCCACTACAAATGGGCACATGTAACCACCCCAGGGGCCATTTTTACAATCTGTGATTATAAGCCTGAGAGCAGAGGTCAGGTCTGCCTTGCTCGTCACTGTGTCCATCCAGTATCCAGAATAGTGGCTGCCACTCTGCAGGATCTCAACAGATGAATACATGGTTCGGGGGCTGCCTGACGTCAAGTACCAAGCAGTCATTTCCAAGAGCCATGCCTGAGCCTGCCCTGCTAGGTATGGGCCAAGTGCTAGAAGGATGGCCAATGCCTTCCCCAAGGTTCTCAGCCAGCTCAGGGCCCTTGCCCCTTCCCTGCAGTCTGGAGCGCGGCTGTTCACTGCATCCCAGGAGCACTGCTCAGGCTACTCACATGAGCAATGACAAGGAGCAAGGATAAGCTGTTGCAGGGAAAGAACAATGAGCTCTCTTCAGTCTATAAAAATGTTGGTGGGAAGAAGTCACAACCAAATCTATCAATTCATGAACAGATGGAGGGGATGTAAACTGAGAACACTAGAAATGAAAGGGGCCTGAGAGAACAAAGGACAGGGTCACACAATCCCAGGATAACAGAGTCAGGGGTGGCAAAGGGACACAGGAGTATAGGCTAAAGGAAAAAGAAAGTCACACAGTGAGTAGGAAACCTGAAAAGTTCATTTCCTTAAGTGACTGTGATAAAAGCTAGCCAACGTTTAGGAGGAGTTACTCATACATCATAAACCTTTAGCTCTCTCTGTTGATTTCCAGAAGGAAAACATCTTCTTTATAACAAGTTCCTTAATGCCTCTGTCATAAAATAATCAGGATAGGTCTGAGTTAACTTGAGGGTTTATAGCCCAGGCCAGGTTGCTAAAAATAAAGATTCTTGCTCTGGCTAGAGAGTACTAATTTGTGGGACTAATTTTTCACTGAATTTTTATGATTACAAAAGTAATACATGCTCATTGTCAAAAAATAAGAAACCACAGAAGACATGAGAATAAAAATCTCCAATTGTACGAGATGAGAACCACTATTAACACGTTGGTGCCTTTCCCTCCTTCTATGCCTGAGAGTTTAACAGAGCTGAGTGCATACTGTGAATATAATTTCAATTCCTGCTTTTGCCCAGTGAAGTCCATTTAAAAATGCTCCAATGAGTTCTGAGAAAGAAGTTCACCCATTGTGAATAAATAAAGTAACAAAACGAATAAAAGAAACCCTTGATGAAGTTTTTAAAATCCTGATTATTCCACTGAACCCCCATTTTCCCAGCAAAAACCAAAAATCCTATTGCTAGAACAGAAATAGCCCATAAACCAGAAACATTCAGCTCATCTTTGTATCCTCTTACCTCTACCATTAGTTTCAACAAATACTTGTTTTGAATAAGCCACACATTTCCACAAACCAACAGAATTTTATAACTGCACCTGATTATTTTGAAGCAAGAAATAAAGTTTTGGTGGCCTTGGGTAGATTTCATCTTCCAGTCTTCAGGTGGAGCAAACCATTTAAAAACTATCAGTTCACATTCATGGACCATCACATCCAAATGAAAGTCCTACTGCCAGTTTTGTTGTACTCTGTCACCTAAACTGTAGTGTCAGCAAATGGTCTTTCCAAGGACAAATTATATGTCATATGCCACCCAGTCAGGAGTTGTCCCAGTGTGCGCCCACGTCCTGGTGGGGTTTTACGTGTGGGCCCAAGGCCTTGGCCAGTGGAGAGCAGAAAAACCTTTCTGCCTAGCAGAGATGACTGGGATCAAGATCTCCTCACCATAATGCACTTTCCTCACCTCTCACAATATTTCACACTTCATTCAATAACGATGTCCATGCCAGGCATTGGGCTGGGGGCTGGTGACACAAAGGTGAGTAACACAGATGCTATGCCCATTTCCATGGGGCTGCAGTTTGCACAACACTTTCCCATCCATTACCCTCACATTAAGCCTGGGAGACAGGAAAGGCGATTGCCGTTATTCCCATATCCTAGATGAGAAAGCAACTGGTCATTGGAGTTTCGCCCCAGGCTATTCAGTGGAAGGGCTGGACTCAAACCTTAGGTCTTCTGATTGCTAGTCCAAGTGCTCTTTTGACTGTACCACTCACACTGATGAATTTCCTCTTATTAATAACTGAAGTCTTCTGGATTATTCTCATTCCCTCTAGCACCTGGGTTCTACCTGGCTGCCTAGCTTCTGAGCAATGAAGTGCCCTGACCTCTAGATGGCTGCATATGGCCTGATTTCTGTGTGCCTGCCTAGATTCTGACCCTAGACCAGCCGTGGGCAAACTACGGCCCGCGGGCCGGATCCGGCCCATTTGAAATGAATAAAACTAAAAAAAAAAAAAAAAGACCGTACCCTTTTATGTAATGATGTTTACTTTGAATTTATATTAGTTCACACAAACACTCCATCCATGCTTTTGTTCCGGCCCTCCAGTCCAGTTTAAGAACCCATTGTGGCCCTCGAGTCAAAAAGTTTGCCCACCTCTGCCCTAGACTCTTATCTCCCCAGCTATCCTGGCAACAATTTCAAACTCGACTTATTCCCTCCCACTGGTACCATGATGTAGCAGACTGCTCATTTCCCACAATGTTCTATCCCCTCTTCATCCTTGAAAACACAGATTTTGCTAGACTCATGGCCTCTCAACTACATTTATCTCCTAGCCTCCTTTGCAGGTAAATGTAGCCATATGACTAGGTTCTGGTCACTGGGATAAAGGAGTATGCGATTTCCAGGTCTAGACCTTAAAATGACTGCATGTGTGTCCCCTGATCTTTCCTCTGGAAAATGATAAAAACCAAAGCTTCCACTTTCAACCACCACGTGGAAGCCACATACTGAAGACAGATGGCCTGGACCACTATCTACTCTAGATTGGTACATGAGAGAGAAATGAGCTTCCACCTGGTTTCAGCCATTGTGTCTGTGTGTCTCTATAATACAGGAACTTGCTCTGTGTCCCAAGTAATACAAGAAGCTTGAGTGAGACCAATTTTTCATTCTCCTAGTAAAGCCCTTTGTCACCAATGACATACTTAAATTTTTTTTCTAAAATATGTTTTTATTGATATATTTAGAAAGAGAGAAGGGGGAGAGGGAGGGAGGGAGGGAGGGAGGGAGAGAGAGAGAGAGAGAGAGAGAGAGAGAGAGAGAGAGAGAGAGAGATATGAGAGAAAAACATCAACATCAATCGGCTGCCTCCTGCACACCCCTGGCTGGAGATTGAGCCTGTAACCCGGGCATGTGACCTAACCAGGAATCGAACCAGCAACCTTTTAGTGCACACTGGCCAGGCACCAATGACATATTTTAAAGGGGATATTCAAAACCATATAAGAAAGGGTTCCATTAAGGTTTATTTCATGGAAAACTTTTTAAAAAATGAAACCAGGACCTCAAAGATGATTTATGTTTGGGTCACAGGAAAAATTGAGAGGGCCCAGAAAAGCAAATCAACCTCCTGTAGTGACAAGAGGGAGAGAGCTCTGAGTAATAAGCATGACCAGTCCTCTCTCCTTCAGCAGTTCTCTCCATTCCTAGAAAAGGCACTGAGAGCTGACACGATGTGAGCCACAGCCAATTTCGCCATGGAAACAATGTGATAATAGGAGCTTGTGTTCCTAACCAAGACCTCCATGGTCAACTTTTAAAATAAATTATGTAAACTTGTGTTTTACTATCTATTAAAGCCTTGGGACTTTTAAAACCAGAAGGGCTGTTGACCCAATAATATACCACAAAGGATCTATGTATAGTCTGAACCATAGAAAGCAGGTGAGAAGCAATTAAACCCAACACAACAACCAATCACATGACCTTTTATTTATTCTGAATCAGTAATTCTGATTTGGTAATAGTGTGCAGCACAAAATACTTCACTTTAACGATGACTTCTAAATACAGTAAATCATAACATTTGAGAACATCTTTATTAAAGAAAGCAGAGAGGAACTTGGGAAGAAAGAAGTTAAAGTCAGAAAAACAGGGTTAAGTCCCGGCTCTGCCACTGACTGGCTTTGGGTCCCTGAAAAATAGCTTAAACTCTTATCTTTATTTCACCTCTTGTCATAGGGTTGTGGTGAAGACTAAACAAGACAGTGCAGTAAAAGTGCTCTGTAAATCACACAGAGGTAAATGGTGTCACCGGGATTGTGACATTTGGAAAGACTTTTGTAGGGAGATTGTGACAAGCATTAACATGAAAACTGAGTAAACTACAAGCTACCCAGCTACTTTTTGCAAAACTGACCCGGAGCAATTTCTTTTGCTGTCCTCTTTTTCTCTCTTACAATCTCCCATGTATATCAATTGACAAGAGTATTCAATCTGCTGCATTAATTGTTGGCATCCATTGCTCGTGAGCCACAGAGTAGCCAGCAAGAGCTGCTAGATGTCAGCCATGGCTGCGAAGAAGGGAGAGCTGCAGTGAGCAGAGACCACCGTGTGGTGACATGTCTATCAACCAAAATGCCTCCCAAAGACCCACTGCCCTGTCAGAAACCCCCAAATCAGAGACAGGAAGCATTTTAAAGCCAGGAAAAGGAAGAAGAAGATTGATGCTGTTAAAGGAGTGCAGGCTCAGGAGACTGTCCTGGGTTTGAATCAAAGCTTCTCCACTTGTCATCTGAGGCAACTCTAGAAAGTGGGACTGACGGTGCCTACCCCATAGGACTATGGTGAAGATTAAATGGGAAAGGGCCTATAAGCACTTAGCACAGTACTTGGCAGATGGTCAATACTTGAAGGTCAGGTGCTGTTATTAATAATCTATACTAATAAAAGGGTAATATGCTGATTAGACCGGACGTCTTCCAGATGTCTTCTAGACGTCCTTCCGGACAAAGCCATGGTGGTGGGCGATGAGGCAGAGGGGTTAGGGGCAATCAGGCAGGCAGGCAGAGAGGTTGGGGCAATCAGGCAGGCAAGCAGAGTGGTTAGGGGTGATCAGGCAGGCAGGCAGGTGAGCGGTTAGGAGCCAGGGGTCCTGGATTGTGAGAGGGATGTCCAACTGCCGGTTTAGGCCTGATCCTGCAGGAACCGGCAGTCGGACATCCCCTGAGGGGTCCCAGATTGGAGAGGGTGCAAGCCGGGCTGAGGGACCTCCCCCCCCCCATGCACAAATTTTGTGCACCAGGCCTCTAGTATTAATAATAATGATAATAGATACATCATGCAATACTAACAAAAATTAGGATTTGGCAAATCTTCCATCCTTCATGTCAAGACTTTGGTACAGGCTTTGCAGTCAGATATTACCTGGACAGCCTACTGGCTCACCCTTTAATCCATCAAGCTAATCAAGGTTTTTCTGGACCTCTGTCTTATGCCCCAGGATAGGTAAAACATCCAAGAATGCCCCACTGGCTAGCTGGCTAGATCTTAACAATAATTTTTCTGATTCACAGCAGAGCATCACTATCCTGAGAGGTGTGTGCAGAGAACAGATCACCTTGGATGTCTGCATCTAACTTTTCCATCCATGCTCAGGCTGTGGCTCCTCATATCTAAAGATGAAATGTAATATCACCCTTAAAATATGGCCCTACTCAGCAAAATTAGGTCTGTCAGCACCCACCTGGTGGACAGCGCCGCATCCCTAACAGTGCCCTGGAGGTGGACAACTTCCTTCTGCACCCTCCAAGCTATCCTTGTAAGGCCAGTATGCCTTGTTAAATCCAGAAAGCTGCTCCCTACAACCATGGAAAAACTTTCCAGCTTTCAAAACCTTTCCTTATCTCACTCCAGCATCAGAACCACATTGTAGGGGGCTGGATAAGAATTGTTATACCTGTTTCACAGATAAGGAATCAACCAGTCTGAGGTATTTAGCGATTTGGCTCTGTTGCTTAAGTAGCAGAAGCAACCTAGAATGCAAGTTATCTGGTTCTCAATTCAATGCTCATTCCAGAAAGTGTGGATATTTGTTTTTAAACATTCAACTTTCATAATGGCTGGCGCTTTGCTTCAGGAGAATTCATTAACCAAGGTATCACAGTCACAGTTCAGTGCAGATTCACATACTTACACAGGCAGATGTTCCCCGCACTCTAAAAATCTAAAGGGTGACTGAAAACAACCATGCCGATTAACATAATAGACAATTAACTCCCGGTTCTGGCTTCCTCTCACCCTCTGTCTGGACTCAGCAGCCTCCTATCAGTGAGTCCCTCTTTGCTCCAATCCAACAGGAACACTCACACTGGACTAATGCTCTAAGGAGAATTATTTCATGCCACTAGCATAACAATCATAATCAAACAAATTCAGTGGTTCTTCACTGCCTATCAGTCTCTACTTCACTAAGTAAACTTTGACCTGCCATTACCTCGCCGAGTTTCTTCATCTGCAATATGAAGGAGTGGGTTCAACAGAGTCTTGTCCACTTCCAGTGCATGACTCTAAAACTACCCCAACCAAGCCCAAATCCTGCATTTGGAGGACATTAGGAGACAACAGAGTCCACTGAGGCCTGGTTTTTACACCTGAATCTACTGCTTACCAGCGATGTGCCCTTAGGCAGGTTACTGGATCGCTCTGTGCCTCAATTTGCTCATCTCTAAAATGAAGCTAATAATAAGACCTACTTTGTGGAGTTTTGTAGGAATTAGATGAGATAACACATGTGAAATGCTAAGAGCATCATAAAAACTCTCTATGTTAGCAATTATTATAATCTGAAAAACATGTTTCCTGAATGATCTTCCAAACTTAAGTTTCCACATTATTTGTGAACCCTTCATTCCAAGTAAGTCTATGTCCCTGAACACACACTGGTCATTCCTACTTCTGTGCTTTTATTGCCACCCATCCTTGTGCTATGTTGCCACCCATCCATCCCTGGAAATACCTGTGCTTTCCTTGTGTGTGAATCTAAATCCTACCCATCCTTAAAGGTCAGGATTCAAACTGGTCACCTCCATGAAGCCGCCTCCTCCTCACAAAGCTCTTTCTCGTTTCTAAACCTCTGTAGCACTTACAGACGGTCTAGACCACTATATTGGCATTATACATGGCCAGGGGTTATCTTCTACCAGTAGGTGAAATTGCAGGCTCTTTAGCCACAACAATCATTTCTGCTCTTCCTCTGGGTCCAGCATGGTGCCTGGTATATAGCCCTTCAGATATTTGTTGACTGAACAAATAAATGTGTAGTACTATGCCCAAACAAATACATGTTTTCTTTGAGTTGATGTGGCTCAGCTATTAATTTGCTGTACTTTGAAGCCAAGTTAAGATAACATAAAGATGAACATCAGTAGGGCAGGGACAACCACTGCCAGTTAATTCCTGATAATCAATAAAAGATACTGATATATGGCCAACCTGAAGAATAAAATGTCAAAAGGAAATGGTGACCTAAACTCCAAGGTCCCTTGTAAGGCCAAGCTCACAAGTCTGCACTATCAGAAAGGGAAAGAGTTGAGGTGTTCCCAACTGAATTCACTCATTCAACAACTGTTTATTAAGTGACTATGCTGCACAGCCACTGTCTTAGTTGCTGGGGATACAGCAACTAAATGGACAAAATAACTGCTCATATTCCAGAATCTAAGGAGGAAGACTGGTTATAATGCCACCTTCTAGTTCCAAAGTGAAATCCACAGAGCAACAACTTTTTGTACCAACTCCTTGCTATGCCTTCAAGCAAAGAAAAAAGAAAAAAATGGAAAGTACCATACTCAACTGACCAAACAGAGGCAGTGTTAAAAGTGCTGTCACTCCCAATGAGGAGTCCCTCCATCTAGAATCGAATGGGGAAGTTCACAGCATAGCATTCGGCATCCTAAGTCACTTAAAATCTAAGTTCCTAACACCCTAGCTGAGCTCTGCTTCTATCATTATTTAAATATCAAACCTCCCAAATAGCAAATGTGGCACTTGATGCAAAACACACACACACACACACACACACACACACACACAAACAAACAAACAAACAAACAAAAAATACCAACAACACAAAACAAAACTCAGAGGTGGGAAAAGAGGCAGGGTTGGTAATAGAGAGGTAGGTAGTTTTTACCACAGCAAAATCTGAGGCTCTTTTCTCCTTTGGAGCAGAAACTTCTTGTATCCTCTAAAGCTTTAAAAAAAAATTTTTTTTCTTCCAGCAGGATACTGAAAATAGCTTTGCATTTAACATTTAAAACTGTTTTGATCCCACACTCTTTCAGCTCTGCTCTCTCCCGCAAACTCATTTCATTTCCTAAGGGCACTTATAAGTATATTTCATAAGCAACAAACCATAGTCACCATTTTTATACTTAAGAGTTAAAAAGAAAAATGATTTACATAATTACATGGAAGATAAGTTGGTCAAGAACACAGGAATCTTATCTGGACCAAAAGTTCTAGGACAAAATTTCTTTCAATTCATCAAGACAGATAGCAGATCAAAATCAAGGTTCATGTTGAATGTGTAACTGTTGAGCACTATGCATGGGAACTTCTTGAGTTCCTCATTTTTGTGTGATCTACTTCGTCAAAAAGAAATTTATGTAGCCATCTGAAGGTAGGCTTAAAATAATAATAATAATAATAATACACACACACACACACACACACACACACACACACACATTTTCCTGTAACAGTGAGAAAACAAGATTTCATAGCCAACAAGGACCTGAGAAATCAAAGTTCAATGAAGGCAACTTACTCAAAGTAACTCAGTAAGTCAATGGCTTGGCCAAGACTGGAGCCTGGACCTCTTCCAATTCCCAGTTCAGGGCTTTCCCCACTCTCCACACCATTGTCTCATTTGTAACACATGAAACAAAATCTTAAAGGCACAAAGGTAAAAATCTCTTTAATAAAACTTTCTGACAGACTGAAGAAATAGTAAGAGATGTGACAAAGGAAAATGGGTCTCTAATGAGTAATACTAAAAGTAAATGACCTATAATGCCATGTAGATGAGGGGTCTAGCTTCAGAAGGCTTAATTAGTTCTGGTAACGCTTTAGTACTAAACAGTATGGTTTCAGCTACAGGCAGCACTAAATGGCTTTTGTGGGCTTGCCTGGGAACTAAATCACCATTTAGTTCATTTTTTTTCTATAGAAAAATTTATCCTAAATTTCCATCAACTGCCTTACAAATGAACTGTTGGAACAAAACCTGTTTTTAAGATGGTTGTGCATGTGAAACAATTCTGAAGTCTGAAGCTCTACACTAAACAGACTTAAAACAGTAATAGTTGGTGATTCATGCTAAGGGTACATTTATGAGAAAGCCGTTCAAACCCTTAATTTGCTTATATGTAATATGTTTTAGTAAAAGTCTTCTGAGCAGAGTACAGTAAACTGCTATTTATACAATATCAAAGGCCCGGTGCATGAAAATTCATGCACTGGATGGGGGAAGTCCCTCACTCAGCCCAGCCTGCCCCCTCTCATAGTCCGGGAGCTCTCAGGCGCAGGAGGCAACTCGGAGATCAGGGGAAGGCGACATCTCTATCAAGCCTTGGGCGGCCCTGGGCAGCTGGGCAGCCGCCATCCAAGGCTTGCCTGCACCTCGGGCCGGCCCTGGGTGGTTGGGGGATAGAGAGGACTGGGGGACTCCAGAGGCAGGCGTGTAGCAAGGCTGGGGGCGGGCCCGGCCTTTCCGTGTGCCTGCTACCCTGGTGGGGCTGAGGGGACTGGGTGCCGCCATCTTGTGGCTGTGGGTACCGTCATCTTTGAGGGCGGGGCAGTCAATTAGCATGTTCCCTCCTTATTGGTTGTGGGCACCGCCATCTTTGAGATGGCATGAGGGTCAATTAGCATATTCCCTCTTTATTAGATAGGATATAACCAAGGGCAAATGCTCCAATTCTGTATGCAAGTATTTACAGGGCCTTTCTAGCACTGAGCTAAGGGATACAGGGAGGATAAAACATTTGAACATAAGGAACTCATAACCGTTACCCGGGCCTTTACTTTCCTCAAAAACAATCAAGCTACCTCTAACCTTAGGGCCTTTGCACTTGTTGTTCCCTCTTCCTGGGATACTTTCCCCCAGATCTTCCTGCAGCTGAGCTCATATGTTACCTCTTCCCAGCTAAAGCAACCTCCTTCCTACCATTCATCATCGCTATTGTTTTACTCTAGTTGATTGCTTTCCTAGCATCTATCACTGACAGGAGTTAACATGTTTAACTGTTTATTGTCTGTCTCCTCTTACTGGAACTCTGTTTTGTTCAGTGCTGTATATGCATCCAATAAACTTCACGGAATGAGTAAATGAGTAGCGTTGGAGAGTGGGAAATGAGGACAAGATAATTATTCATGAAACAATTTAAAAATGAGAGAACTGGCCATCTTGATTAAATACAATATGATAACTTTCTAAATATGAAGTACCAATGAATGGCTGAATGGCTGGCAATCAAAAGGGGAGAGAGAGAGAGAGAGAGAGAGAGAGAGAGAGAGAGAGAGATCGACAGAGAGAGAGACAGGTCAAGGCAGAGAAGAGAACCTCTCAGGTCAACAAAGTGATGTGAATAAAGACATACACCAACAGAGAGTATATCATGGGGTGGCCCAGCCAGGGCAGGGCAGAAACAAGCAAAATTGAACTTCAGGCACTAGGCTCCTCTGGGAATGGCAGCGGGGGGGGGTGGGGAGGGGGGGAGAGAAACGGGATCAGATGGGAGAACCTTGAGGACTGGACACAGGGGAGTCAACCACATGCCGCTGGCAACAGGGCTGTTCTTGGAAGGCAAAGTTGGCCATATCGTGTGGGAAGAATTGAAGGATGTAGCGGGTAAAGCAAAAAACTGATTAGTACATGTTTAGACCATTACCTGAATGGTCTGAGTAGGTGGGACAAAAAGAGCTTCCTTTTGCTTAGACCTGAGAGATGTTAGTGAGCAAGATGTCAAGGCATTTTCCTCCTTAAAAATAGATGATTTCCAGAATATGTCACAATAGATTCCATGGCAGATTCAGGTCAACTTCCCGTACATCCTACACTTGGAGCACTCAAGGAGGATTAACAGAGGTTCAAAACGATAGCTGTGAGGGGAGAGCATGTCTTTCCATGCCATCCAAATCCGAGATTAATTATATCCAGTATAGCTTCTG
>NW_005871109.1:1565299-1568138 GCF_000147115.1 Myotis lucifugus
GGGAAAACTGGCATTAAAAATACACACACACACACACACACAGCCCAAGGCTGCAAACATCTGTCTTTAGGGTAAGGAGCTGAGGAGAGGAGGAGGAAGGTGAGAGACTTTGAAAAGGTCTTTGCCCCAGTGAGGAGATCTGCAGATGGCTATGATGGGGACCCGGGGGTGGGGGTAATGAGTTCTGTTCAGAGGTTCATCTCACACAAGAAGCTGCCTGGGGAGGGGCTAGCTGAGCCACACAAGGCCTGTGTAAGAGCAACGCTGCAGAAGGGCAGGAATAAGCAAGAGAGACAGAAATGCACAACAGGATATGAGTGAGAATAATGCTCACAAGCCCTTGTAACTGCACTAGGGTAGTAGCCAAACATGCAGCCTTTGCGCCCGCTGCCAAGAACCTCAGTCTTGCTTAAAAGGAGGTGCATACCCCATTTGTCAACAATAAGATTGGTCACCAATTATTGTGGGCCTAGTAGGCTCCTGGCATGGTGCTGGAGGCTCGAGTACAGGATCTAATCAGTGGTTCCTCCCAGGAGACAACTGCTGCAGTGGTTAGAGAGCAGACTCTGGAGTCCCCATGAAAAAATCCTGCCTCACCCCACCCCAGCTGAGTGACCTTGAGCAGTTGACAAAACCACCACACTGTGGATAAGTGAGGATAATCATCGCACCTACCTCATGGGTTGTTATGAGGATTAAGCAAGTTAATAAACATAAGATGACAAACATAGAGTGTTCAATAAATCTTAACTGCTATTACCATCATTATTATTATTCCTGTTTTGCAGATGAGGTAAATTAGACTCAAAGACGCTAATTTGCCTAGGTCACACATTTCAAATTAGTGGTTAGCAGCTAGAGGCAGTTAGCTCCATAAGATTTCTCTTGACTTTTGAAAACATGTAAATGTTTTACTCAGCATATGTACAAAATCCAATGGGTAGAGTATTAACCAGAATATTAAATTAGGCAGACCATCCAACCCCTTCTTTAACCACGCTGGATAAACAAGAATTTATACCACTTAAAAGAACAGCATGTACTAACATAAAAATAATTTGCCATCAAATGTCAGCACTCAACATTCCCCCGAAACAAAGATGACTAAAGCTTATCCAATTCCATCTCCCCAGCGGTGAAGTCCCCAACTCAAACTCTCCTTCCATGTAGACTATTTATTTACTCGTGATCATGTCCATTCGTGCCCCTGTTGCATTCCTCATCTCATGCCCCCACCTCTCCACTGGTGTAGCCCCCTTCCCTCCAGCTGCTTCGTCCCTGAGTGCCTTACCCATCCCATCTCCTCCCCCAGACAGTTAATTGGAATAAGCATATCCTGAAGGCTCCCTGTGCCTGTCATTTTGGAAAACCAAGGTGGACTCCCAGCCAAGTGAGATATTCCCAGAGACAACCCAACACAACATGGAATGCAGCAGTACCTACGAGAATCAGGTAGACCAAGGGCTGGGGCACATGACTGCTAGATATGGGGAGGAAGAAAAACAAAATAAAGAGCTCCTGGGGCACCAAGCATTTGAGCTGGGTCTTAAAGCCAAGTAGGATTTGGACATGAGAAGGTTGGGACATGGGACAGGCCAAGGGCTGGTCCAGGGAATGGAAAGTCCTTCAGTTTGACTGGACGGTCCTGTGCACACAGCAAAGCCTGGTAGACAGGTGGGCTGGCTATGGAGAGGCAAGAAGCAGCAGCAATGCAGACAGCTAACATTCATTGAGTGCTTACTATGTGCCATGAATAGCTTCATGCATTTTTAATGTTTTTTTAAATATATTTTATTGATTTTTTACAGAGAGGAAGGGAGAGAGATAGAGAGCTAGAAACATCGATGAGAGAGAAACATCAATCAGTTGCCTCCTGCACATCTCCCACTGGGGATATGCCTGCAACCAAGGTACATGCCCCTGACCGGAATCGAACTCAGGACCCTTCAGTCCGCAGGCCGACGCTCTATCCACTGAGCCAAACCGGTTTTGGCCATTTTTAATGTTTTAACTCATTTAATCCACACTGCAACTCATTTAGATAGGGACTACAAAGACCCCAGTCTTGTAGATGAGGACACCATGACATAGAGAACGGAGCAACTTGACCACAGTCATAAACCTGGTAAAAAAACAGGATATGAAATCTGGCTCCAAAGTCTGCATTGTTAACCACCCAACCAAACTGTGTCTCAGGACAGCTTAGGGGTGAAAAGGTACAGCATCAGGATGCCAGGAGGATGACAGTGCTTGCAAGCAGTTTGCAATCTAACTCCAAGGCCACAATGCTGGCTACAGGCTGCTGCGAGTGTGTGCAGTGAACCTGCTGGCAGCTGAAGCAGGAGAGACAGATCAGGACTAAAAATGGGACTCTAGGCAAAGGAGATAATGTGAAGAGTGGAGGCCAGGACAGACACCTACCTTGAGGGTATGCAGGAAGAGAACAACAACAATAACAAAAAAGCATCATGACCCAAAGATAGAGGAAGGAAGGGATTTCAAGGAGGGAAAGACAGGCAGGGTAAAAGCTGCAAAGGGGCCAAGTACAATTACTTTTGACAAAGAATGGCCCCTGGAATTCAAGATTTAAAGTTTTGAGATCTTTCAGAAGAAATATAGAAAAGGGTGGTAGAGCGAGAAGCCAGAGGGCAGGACCTAAGGATGGAGCAGATGACAGAGCAGAGGAGGTGAAAGTTTGCAGCCTGTGAGAGGTTGCCAGGCAGGGAGGAGGGCGAGGGATGGAGACACAGGGGGACCAAGTATAGACATGTGAAAGCAGGCTTGTAACAGATCTGTTTCTTTGCCTTCCATCCTTCCTCTCCTAAATCAAGACAAAGGT
>NW_005871109.1:1568471-1596185 GCF_000147115.1 Myotis lucifugus
CAGGCCATTATGGGCAGGAAGGAAGAATACCAAGGGAGCTTAAGTCAAAGAGAGAGAGAGAGAAAGAAAGAGAAAGAGAGAGAGAGAGAGAAGAAAGAACAGCCAGGGTGGATGGAAGAGAAAGAAAGAAAGAACAGCCAGGGTGGATGGAGTTAGGAGTGTCTGGGTATTATGATAAAGTGGCAATGAGGAGAGGAAGGACTGTGGAAAAGGGCAACATGCCTATTTCTGGGCTCCTAACTGAACCTTATGGTCTACAGGGGATTTTTTTTTTTTTACTTCCCTGCACGTGTTTATCATGACAGTAACTAAAATCACCACCTATAATTATAACATTGTGAGGGGCAATGTTTCTTTAATATTGACTTTCTTCCACTGCAGTGAAAGTTGATGATGGAATCACAAATAAAAGTAAGCTCATAAAAGGAAGGCAACTGTTATGTCAAAGACAAATGAAATATTTAGTTTTTCATATTCTCCCAGAGTCTGTTAACATAGCCAAGTCTTTCTACACTGTTTGTCCATCATTTAGTATATAAACTGGGTAGAGACTGTCGGTGTGGAGGGATAAATCTGAAAGCATGGCCACTTCCTTTTCCTCCCTGTGGTAGGCAAAACTTTTTTGCAAATAGTAGACAAACTCCTAAGAAGTCATTATTTATAAATCATTTGAAATGGATTCTTTAAAACACCATGTGTTTAAGTTTCTATGAAAATAGGACTTCAGCTCAGATATTCTAGGAGTTTCAGCAGGTAAAATACCAACCTGAATTCAAATGTATTAAATATTTAGAGACACATAGAACTTTATAGCAGAAGAAACTTTTGAAATCACCTCGTTTAACTGCCTTATTTTTCATCTGAGGCAACCAGAACCCAGAAAAGCTCAGCAACTTGCCCCAGCGGCATAGCCATGAAAGCCCACGTCTGGGCTGGAACCAGGGTATTTTAACTCTCAGGCTAGTGCTCTTCCACCACACCTGTTGCTCTCTCTCTCTTTTTCTCTCTCGTTTAAAATTTTATGGGTTGGAATAATGTACATATTTAACTATGTTTTTAACCTATTATTATCATCATTATTCACTGGCTACAGTTACAAACAAAACCAAAATGCCTCTACAGATTCAGCTTCAGATCCTACAGATAATTTCAAAATCATTTTAAAGCTTTTAAATATGTTCAACAAACTGCTTTAAAGACTTATCAATTAAATGACTCAGTAACAGCATGGATTGAAAGATTTAATTTTGTGTTTTAAAAATACTTTTTGGAATTTCATTGATATGAACATCGAATTTAACAGCAGCGATTTCTTGCAAGAACAGAGAGCATGAGATTATTTGAAACTGCTCAGGAGAAGCAATGATTATTTTAAGCTCATGATTCAACCATTACATTAAAAACTCCACCAACCCAAATTGACAGATCCTGATATCAATGGGACCAGAAGAATTAAAATAATAGCTGTCATATAAAAATAGATTAAAGGGGGAACAGCAGCAGATGTCAGAAGGGCAGATGACAAACAAGTGTTGAGGGAAATGAGATGCATCAGTTTTTATGGATTTTTTTTTTAAAGAAGACCCTGGAAATACAGATATAATAGTCAAGAAATGTGTCTTCATCAATATCGAATCTTATTTCTGGGAGCTGGGCGATAAAACTTGGCTAATAATTCCTGTTGAGCAGTAACTATTTCAGCAGAGGGATCACAAGCACCAAAATGCCAAAACAGCGCTGGGTGCCTGAGAAGGACCCTAGCCCTTGAGGGAGGGAAAAGGGAGCAGGGACTGTGGTGTGAGGGGCGTCAGCCTGGTGCCCCCACCGGCCGAGACAAACTTGACAACAGACGCCAAAGGCGGGTGTCGCCCTTCCCAGATCTGAGCGCCGAGCGCCGCCGGCACCTGCGCGTGTCCCGCAGCCAGCTCTCCCAACCCCTGGGGTGGTTGACTCGTGCCCCATAAGGTCGGCATTAATTTCTATTCTACTTTTCCTCTAAGAACGAAAGCTCTTTTGGCTGTCAACGCCCCAGCGATCAAGAGCGGGAACCTTTTTCTCCTCTGACATCTGTCAAACCTGGCGCTAAAGCCTGCCTCGCTGCGCCCTCCGCGGCGCTCCAGGGCTCCAGGACCGGCGGCGGGCCCACACCTGGACGCCGGGCGACATCCCCGCGCCGTGGGGCACCTGCTCCCATTACCACAAGGGTTCCTCCTGGGGCTGCCCAGAACCCAGACGACTCAGGCTGGACTAAAGTTCGAACGCTGGGGTCGGCCCCAGCTCGGACCGGGGATTCCCGGGTGCAGCACTAGCCCGGGCGATTAGGGCCAAAGGGGCGGGCAGGCTCGGACTCCCTAAGCCCGAAGGAGACGCCCTCCCCGCCCCCACCCAGCCCTGCAGGCTCCCAAAAGGGAAGTGAAGGAGAGGAGGAGGAAGGGCAGAAGCGGCATCGCTCGCCCAACGCCCTTGGGGATGCAGCCGTCAAGGATAGACCCCTTCGGGGTCCACGCAGCTTCCCGGGGATACATTCTAGGACTCGCCCTCAGTCGGTCATTGCTCCCAAAAGGCGCAGCTGTCCCTTTAAGGGGCAGCTGGCTGCTCCCTCCCTGCGTCAGGTAGCGATGCCCGCGGAGGGGACGTAGGTACTTTCCCGGTCCCTTCAGGGACGCCTGCGGCACCTCTGCCCTTCCTACCCAGCAGCGCCAGCCCCCGTGAGGGATGATGAGGGCGGACGGGCGCGGCGCCTTTAAGGGGCGCAGCCTCTTCACGGCCCCGGTGGGGGCAGGGAGCGGGCACGGGCCCTTTAAGGCCGGCAGCGGGCACGTCGGGCAAGGTTCCCGGGCGGCCGGGCAGCGACCCGGGCGGCGGCGGGGTCGCTGCGCCTGCCAAGGTGCTAACGGCCCCCGGCGGGGTGCTCGGGGCCATGCCGCTGCCAGCAGCCAGCCCGACACTCACCGTGGCTCGCCGGGAGCGCCCGCGCCCGCGCCCCCACTTGGATCCCGCGGCGGCGGCGGCGGTGAGTCCGGCGCGGGTAAACAGGCACCTCCGTCCCTGACCTACTTTCTGCCTTCCCTAAATGTCGCACCACTAACCTACTTTCCGACCAATCCGCTCCCCGCCGGCCCAGGCCCGGCCCCCCGCCCACCAATCACTGTGCCCAACCCCCTTTCCCCGCCCACCAATGGAGGAGACTCGGAGGCCGGATACCTGCCTCTTCCTGCCAGCCAATCCGAGCGTCCGAAGCAAGCCGGCCTCGGCCCTTGCCCTCGGCCAATCAGCGCACGGCTCGGCGCTCCGCTGGCCAGTTGTGTGGCTGCTGGAGAGGCCTCTGGCCAATGGCGAGGCGGCAGGGGCTGGTTTACCTGCCACTTTCCCGCCACCAATCGCTTGGCACACGAAGAGCACGCCCCGAGCAGAGGGCCAATCGGCGCGCTTTCCCTGGATTTCCTCGCCCCTGCCCTCTCCCTTTCCCCTCAGGTCTGTCACTCGCGTTGCCTCTGCGGGTGCAGACTCCGCATCCTTGCTGGCGCCCGGGATGTCACTCTTCCCTGGGTCCGTGGCTGGCGTCTGGCTCACCTCTATCACCTCTCCTCCTTCCCCGTCTTCATTTGGGGCACCCTGACTAAAAGCATTGCTTCACTTCCCTGCCTCCAACTCTATCGAGGAAATCAATTTTAGGAACTCGAGTGCCTAAAACACACTGGTTTGCCAAAGTCCAAATGAGAGAACGAAATACTTAGTATTTCTAGAAGGCTTTTCCATCCAAGTGTTCTTACCTTCTCATCGTTACTCTGACCTCCAAGCGTCCCGTTGGAGCTGTCATTCTCGTTCAAAAATGAAAACTGAAACCTGGAGCGATTCCACTGCATTTTCTTCCAGTAGCTGGGTTTTGACCACCTACTGTGTGGCAGACACCATCCCAGCAGCCGCTGTCTCTACCGCAAATATCTGCCTCCTGAGTGAGACAGACAGAAACAAATAGTTACAGAAAATAAACATTTCATAATAAGATACAACTTGGGTACTGAGCGGACAGAATCTGTCTTCTGCATTTCAAGCACTCAGCAGAGGGCCTTTGGCACAAAGAACTCTCACCCCTTCCAGATGTTAAGCTCCCTGAATACAAGGACGGTGGTGTCTTCTTTTTTGTTATACTCACTCACACCCCTTTTAGCACCTAACAGGGGTGAGATGGCACTGAGTAAGAGCCCCCTCCATAAATGTTTGCTGACTAGATAGTGATCGAATAGAACTAAATCACTGCACTCAATTCTGTGACCCAGATTAGCCCCTAAGACTCTAGAATGCTAGCCTTATTCCTTGAACACAGATACTGCATTTAATCATTGTACAACTTTTGCATATCCCCAGCTCATTGCCGGGCACAGAGAGGTTGCCCAATAGTGCCTGTGGCCCAAATGTGGACTGCTTTCAAGGTCAACCAGCTTCATTGGTAGCTTATTTTCATACGTTTACATGCAAGTGGAATCATACTGCTGTTTACTTTGTCTCTGCCTGGATTTCAAATGGAGACTACTGTATGTAAGTGGGATTTTAGCAATGCACTTTTAAAGATATTGTAGACAAGATGAAGAAATATGGACCTGGATTCTAGTATATAATTAATTGGACGAATAACTGTGGTTAAGTAAACACAACCAAAAGATGCTGATTAATGAATCCATGTTGACCAGAACAAAGGGTAAAGAGAATCAATATTTGTGCAGCATCTACTCTGTGCTAAATGCTTTCCCTGCATCTTTTCCCTTGATCCTCACAGCCCCATTTTACAGACGAGAAAACTGAAACTCAGAGTTTAGCTAGCTAGTCCAACGTCACACAGTAGGTAGCAGAGCCATAATTCAAACCAGGTTTATTTGACTCTAGAACCTTTGTACCACACCAGTTACCATCTGGATGACATAAAGCTCTCTCCAGGGCCCAAATATCAGGACTGACATATCGGTGTTCTGCATGAAACCCCAGAGGGTCTGTATCACATTTCCAGATGACACAAAGTCAGGAGGGGAAGCGACACCATTACACAGCACAAGCCAAATGCAGTGTTGTAGCAATGGACTGACTCTAACAGGGATAAATGTGGGGGGTCCTGCCCTGGGAAACCAACTGCTGAAAGCGAGGGCAGCAGCAGAGGTATCTTAATAGCTGTATGTAAGACCAAGACTAAAAGGATCTTGGGTGACAAACAACTCAATCTGAGTCCTCAGTGAAGTGTGGCTGCCAAAATAAATGAATGTTGTCTTAGGCTGCATTGATAGAAGTGTGATATGTAAAGCAAGATGGGTGTTACAGTGCTGCCCAGTGCTGGTCAGTATGCACATTGAATATTGTCTCCAAGTAGGGCTTGACAAAAAAAAATTTTCTACATGCACAGACAGAGGGATGGAAACAGGCTGGGATGTAAAGAGAGGAATGTAAAGATGTCATATGAGGAAAGATTAAAGGAAGCAGAAGGTTTTGCCCCAGGTGGTACAAGGTAACTGTCTTCATATATTTGAGGGACTGTCAAATAGAAGAGAAATTAGACTTATTCTTCACGGCCCTATGAGTATAAAGGGGACCTATATGTAGAAACCTTACATGAATAAATATGAAGAAAATTTTCTAACAATTAGAGCCGCCCCTGCCTTGATAAGTTTATTGTCACAGAAAGTATCCAAGTAAGAACTGGATGAGGATGTGGCAGAAGTGGGGCTGGAATAGGTATCTGTTTAGGACTCTGCCCCCTGAGATGGTGTGGTTCTGTTCTCATGCCTTGGTTTTCCTCTTTTCCTATCCTCACAATAACTCTGTGGCCTCAGTGGTCACGCTGCTGTTTCTGCTCACGTGCACCTGTTCTTCCATATATAATTATGCTTCCTCTTGTTTTTCTCTCTGTTAGAGATCCCAAACACCACCATCTCCACTGGTACCTAATTCCCCTTTATTGTCTGACTTTCGGAATATTGACGTTTCAGTTCTCTGGACACTGTTAAAGATCATATATTTGTCCTCAATCTAAAATTCACTGGGCATGAACAGAATCACAAGGATAAAATGAAGATAAAACACTTATTGAGTACCCACTGTGTGTCAGTGCTTTAAATACATTATCTAATGTAATCTTCACATTAACCCCAGTAGTTGACATGCTCACTCTCCACACTTGCTAGCTGAAATGACTTTTATCAACTAATTTAACCTCTTTGTACCACCGTTTACTCATATGTAATATAGGAATAATATAGTATCTACTTCACGGGATTGTTGTGAGAATTAAATGAGGTAATAAAAAGCTCTTAGCACAGTGCCTGGCACACAGTAAAGATCCATTTATTAGCTTAACAATGATATGAAATATAATAATTATTTTACTGCACCATTTTAGAGATCAAGTTAGTGAGGATAAACTAGTGTAATTCACAGTAGTTCCCCAAACTCTGATTCAATGGCCAAGTCCATTAGAATTAACTGAGCAGTTTTTTAAATTACAGATTCCCAAGTCCCAGTCTGGAGGATTCTGATTCAATATCACTGGGATCTGAGTTGCAGTGAAATTTGGGGCCTCCTGGTCTAATGGGAAAAGCACAGGCCCTGAAGTCCCACAGACCTGAGGTCAATGGAGAAGCCAATGGCAGGGCCAACGAGTTATGCAGGTGTGCTCTCTTCGGAAGGAATTGGGAAATACTGAGGTGGACATGTTAAAGTCCTTGTGGGAAGCCAAGTAGAAATGTGCTGCTATAAACAACAACAACAATATTTACTGCAGGTTTGCAATGTGCCAAGCACTGTTCTAAGAGCTTTATATGCATTACCTCATTCAATTCTCACAAACCCCTATACCAGCAGTTCTCAACCTGTGGATCGCGACCCCTTTGGTGGTCAAACGACCCTTTCACAGGGGTCGCCTAAGACCATCCTGCATATCAGATATTTACATTATGATTCATAACAGTAGCAACATTACAGTTATGAAGTAGCAACAAAAATAATTTTATGGTTGGGTCACAACATGAGGAACTGTATTTAAAGGGCCAGAAGGTTGAGAACCACTGCCCTATAGCGTGGGTACTTTAATTATTCCTATTTTAGAGATGGGAAAGCGAAAGCACAGGGCGGTCCTGAGGTCTCAGGCTACCTAAGCAGTCTGACCCCAGAGATCACACTCTTATCTACTTCAGTAAATTGCCTTGTCCTTTGGACAATTCCTCTGGAAAACAAAGACAATAATTCAGAGATATATAGAGTGGGGGGAAAAGGAGGCTTACACTTGTGAGTATGAAAAACACTGAGTTTATTCTTGCATTATTATTTCTTAATTATTATATTATTTTCCATACTGACAATTGCAAACCTACTTTTGCCCCACCCCAAATATACAGGAGTCATCAATTCAAAGGTGATGACTGTTATTTTTTAAAATTCTCCAATTGATTGGGGTTTCATGGAGGGGGGCAGGGGGCGGAGAAAAATACCCAGGACTCAAAGATAAGGGTGTTGTTTCACATTTAGGGGACGCAAGAAACAGAAGCCTCTTCAACTAACTTAAGCCCAAAGGGGAGGTTTATTGAGAGGAGACAAGGGTATCTCATGGAACCTAGAGTAAGAAGCCTAGCAAGTCCTCACAAAGGACTACTAGAATGGAGGCACCATTAGGTCTTAAGTTCTCATCTCCTCCCGTCTCTGGGTTCATGTGGCCTCTGAAATAGTCTTCTCCCCGCCTGTCTGCTTTATGATTTTCTTTTTCTGTAGCTCTACCATTCAACCCTTTTGTACATGGGCCTTCATGAATGCTCTCAACAGCTAAGAGGAAGAGAGAGGAGAGGGAAGGGGGCAGGGGGAGAAGTCGCTCAAATAGGTAATTCTCAAAATGGGAGGCATGGGCTGAACAAGATTCTCCGAAGGTGCTTACTGTAGTGAAAGAAGAATCAGAACAGGAGAAAATACATAATAACAAGAGCAAAAGGAGAAGCAAGAAGTGAAGAGTCAGGTTTGGAAAAGTTTGGAAGAAAGTCTCAACAGACAGATTTGGAGCAAGATAAAGGAAACTTACATTTGAGAAAAAGGTTTTGGTTAGAACAAGAGAGATTTGACTGTAAGAAAGCTGTTTTACTAAAACTGCTTCTAGAGCCAGAAGATATAGGGGAAATCAGGGACAGAAACAAGCGAAGACGGCATGATGCCAGAGCAGTGAACTCAGTTGAAAGTGGTTTATGTTTATAGTAGTTCGCTTTCTTTTTAAATCCTCATCCCATTGATTTTTTAGAAAGAGTGGAAGAGAGAGGGAAAGAAAGAAGGAAATATGTGAGAGAAACACATCGATTGGTTGCCTCCTGCATAAGCCCAGACCAGGGCCGGGTCCAGGGAGGAGCCTACAACCAAGGTACATGCCCTTGACCGGAATCGAACCTGGGACCCTTCAGTCTGCAGACCAACACTCTATCCACTGAACCAAACCGGCTAGGGCTGATTTTTTTAAACCAAGGTTGACCTACATGGGCATACAAAAATGGGTATTTAAAAAATCAGACATTAATGGGTTAACCAGTGTTTATAACTCTTTCAGCTGCTTTTTTTAAAAGACTTTCCTTGGCTCTTTTTTTTTTTTGAATGGGATGGTCACAGCAGCTCAGAATGGGAGAGCAGTAATATCTCAGTTGGAATATGTCCTAGACCATGTAATTAAGCTTTAGACCAGATCTTGTCTGCAGACATGGCCAAGCTTCCAGAAATCTTGCTCAAATGTCAAAGGGGCTTTTCCATTTGGCTGAGGGGTGTTTGCTAGAGGGAGCTAAAGCGCCAGTGACCACATCATTTCTCAACAGAAGCCCTGGAGAACAAAAAGACACTGTCTTTACAAAGCTGGCATAGTTCTGCCCTACTCCACTAGAGTGAGCAGCACTAAAACTCACTCTCTGGATAATATTTTTTTAAGGGAAAAATCCATTTCAGTTAGTAAAGCAAAGTGAGGTATTAAGTCAAGCTATTTAAGAAATGCATTAACTAAAAACATCACAATGTACTTTTGAAAAAGAAAGGGGGAGGGTAGAGGGGATAAGATGGGTTTGCAGGAGGGGTGGGATTTGATCTAACATTATCAAAGCATACTACAAAACTGTGGTCATTAAAATAGTCTGGTATTGGCTTAGAAACAGACCAACAGATGAATGAAAAGCATAGCACCCAGAAACAGACCCAAAGGACGAAAACATTGAGTATAACATAATGGTGAATTTTTACTTCTTGGGGAAAAGATGGATTTTCAATAAATGCTATTAAAACAACTAGCTAGCCATTTGAAAACATAAATCTTGCTCTCTACCCAAATCCTCACACTAAAATATAACCCCCAGTTATTTAGGATGTAACGAGTGAAAACAATAAAAACACTAGAGAAAATATGGGTAAAATTTTTATAAACTTGAAGGCCTTTCTAAGAATTTAGAGACCATAAAAATAAGGGTGAATTACACACACACACACACACACACACACACACACAACCATGAACAAAAGAAAGGGACAAACGGCAAATAGGCCCACACAGAATGCACCATACACATTCCAGTTAAAAGGTCAGAAATTGGGGTAGTGAGATGTAAGTGATATTTCTAGGAGTGCTATTTAAACCTGTTATTCATAATATAAGAATTACTTGATATAAATCATTACTTCTTATGAAGATGTCTTATTTCATTGGCCCTATTTTTTTTCTTTTTCTATTTTTTAAATAAAAGTCATTACTCCGACTCCCCAAGCAATAAAGCCTGTTTGAGTCCTCTGCAGCAACTCTGGGTCCTTTACTTTACTCACACAAAAGGTACTGATTCAAAACCTACTTAAGGAAGACTCTCATCTTGCACATGAATATGTGTGCATTATAAGAATGACTGCTACTCAAATCCCTCCTTCCTCTTTGCAATAAAAAAACAAAGACAAAACATCCGTTGCTTCTTTTCAGATTACAAAAGTAATATGTTTGAGACAAAATTTTTGGAAAACACAAACATGAAGAAGAAAATAATCTATAATCTTATTAAGCAGATAGAACCCCTGTTCAAATATTGATGTATTATCTTTGTTGAGATTTCTTTGTAACTATATTATACTGCAACCTAATTTTTATCACATTGAAATATTTTTGCCATTCTGCTATTTAAAATTAATCTATTGTGAACATTCCCTCATGCCATTAAGCCTTTCCTACAACATGTCTAAATGCTACAGCATATTGCATTGTATGAAGGAACCACGCACCATTGTACAAAAACCCCACATTGTTTCTAATTTTTCTTTATTATGAACAGTTTTGAGTAGAGCATAGGCTTATGCGATGGGCCCACACAGCTTTCCTACCCTACATCATTACCGTACTAGGTTTGAAAGACTCCATTAGGGTAGACAAAGAATAAAACTCACATATTTTTCTAAGGTTTTAATGTTTTCTCCTGCTACTGCTTCTTTGTCATATATCTATGTTAAAGACAAGAAAAGTTATATGCTGTCCAGTTAAAAACAAAACCGGAAATGTTTATAGGTTGATGAGTGTCTTTAAAAAATTTATTACCCATCCATGTTTCAAAGGGCACTCCAGCTATGAAAAGGATTGACTGACAATAAAAGTTACTGTAAATAAAGATATCCAAAGCTTGAGTACAAATAGAGTCATTTGGTTTTGGTCATATTGCTATTACTTTTGTCCCCTATGCTGTCCTTACCTTTATCTACTGCTGAATTGTTCCTTTGTGCATTTTTACATCTGCCGGAGAGAGGGAAGGAAATATGATCAAATGATGTTACCTTTTAGCCCTTGGGAGATTGGCTAGGTAACAAAGGTGAAAGTCATCAGCAAAACAAGGTTGTACAGTGACCCATGTGCTTGTAAATTTCCCTCTCTCGGTGCCTTTGTCCACATTAATCTGGTTCACACCTGCTTCTCTGCTTAAAGGTCACTTCCTCTGGGAAGCCTTCCCTGACCTCCTGCCATAAAAAGCACCCTGTACTTCCTCTCTCAAAGCACTATCACTCTTGTAATTTCTTGTCTCCCCACAAGCCATGCCTGCATGGTTCACCCAGGTCTCCCATAAATATCAAACTAGTAGCGTCTTAACAAAAACAAATATTGTTTGAATGATGAATGAAAAACAATGAAGAAATGTAAAAGTGAGCTGTACTTCTTCCATACATATACACAAGACAATTCCTTTCATACAAAAATGTAGGAATCACTCCCTCAATTGACCCCCATCAGAGAAAAGTCCCACCGCATTTACTCCTCCATTCTCTTCCCCTAAGGCAGGGGCCTTATCAGCATCTGGGAAGGCTGACCAGGACTCTGGTTTGTTACAATGTTTAGGAGTTAACTTTTCCAGTAGGTGAAGCTGAAATTCTTGGCAATCTCCCTATTAAAATCACATTTCTTCCCCACCTCTGGCTAATCCTAGGAATTAAGGATATATTTGATAAACAACAGTTTCATTGTTCCAGGGAAAAAGAATACATTAGGCCTCCCATTCTATTTAATACTTCAGGCTGGGCCTTAAGCATCCAGCTGTCTTCATTTGCAAGGCATCGGGCCGCTGAACGACGATGAATGAATGAAGTACAATGCAACTATTTTCAGTATGGTAGTTGTAATTAAAAGGCAGTGGAATGATAACCTTGCCCAAGCATGCCTGAGGTCTCCTTTCCATTTTCTCAAAACAAGAACTTTCTATGTCTGGCCGCAGAGACTTGTTGCTTATTTTCCTTCTGGTGAAGAATAGGTAACACTGACATTCTTCTCAAACCAGGTGAATGGCGCATCTGAAATTGTGGTTTTGGCTAGACACAATCCTTCCTTCTCTCTCCATTTCTCCATTTGCACATTCTGGGGCATAAAATTTCTTTTCCATATATGGTGGTAAATTACCATGAACCAAAATCAATTTCTTGAACCTTCCTTATCCTCCTATATACCCATTTTTCTGAAGTCAAAGGGCTTTTCCTTAGTTTTCCGTCTCCTTACTTAATAATAATTCTATTATCCATCTGTACTTTTTAGTTTAGGATAGGTTATTATTATTGTTTAAAAAGAGACAGGAAGCATATCTAATAATAAATAACACTTTTATAATTCTTATCATATGCTAAGTAATATTCTAAGCACTCATATATATGGTCTCAACCTAACACCAGTGACAGAACAACTCTAGAGGTAGGTCTCTGTTTTATCCTCATTTTAAACCTTGGTGAAATAACCTGTCCAAGGTTTCTGGCAAGTAAATGGCAGAGTCTGAAATCAAAACCAGGTATCTGGCTTCAGAGTTTCTGCTCTCAACTCGTGTCTGTCCTGGCAGAAGCAACCTTGGGACTCCAGCATTATTCATAATTAATGGGTGAGGCCACTGGGGCTTGGGTAGGCAAAGTTATTTTCCCAACTTCGTAAACCTGGTAAGCAGCTAACCTAGATTTCAACCCGGGCTTCTGGTCTTTTTGGCTCTAATATCTGTGTTCTTTCCATCCCCGAAATAACACTGCCTCTGCACTTTTTATTTTGACTGTCCTTTTAAGTGTATCATGGCTCAACTAGACTTGTGTGGACTAGTGTCAAAACCCGGTCATCACAAAGAACCTTCTTTTCCCCATGAGAAAATGTTTTCATCCTTCCAAAGGATTACCTTATAATGACTGTTTGCAATTCACCACATGTGGAAGTTATGGGTTAATCAAGACTAAGACACTAAGATCCTATTCTAAAATGTTAGGTACTACAGTCTTTCGAAGGGCAAACATTCCATTTTTGTTTCTTATTCTGCAAAGGGTCTGTCAGGTTGGTTGAGCTAGAAAAATACATTTTCTCTAAAATGAAAGAATAGAAAAACACAAATAATGCTTTAATATTTTTCTTGGTTCATTATTAACCGTGCTTCTAAACTGTGCTTATCCTCTGCAAAGCAAGCAGCACGAGGCCATTAACTGCAATGCAGAAAGCTTTTTTTTTTTTTTTAAGCTTCCCTCTCCAAGTTTCTGTTTGCAGGCAAGTCCTTGGTGCACACTTGAACACACTGGGGAGAGGGCACTACACTAGCTTGCCTGGAGAATGAATAAAGATAAAAGCTCTCTGGAAAACAAGCAGTCAAACCTGATTATCATAGGACCCTGTAGAATAACATATCACTCATATATTTTTGTACACATCAAGACCCAAAGGGCTTCATGTACATTTTTATTTTTGTTTCAGCAAATTTTAAACTGAAGTGCAACTTCCATGTTCAGCATTAAAGAGGCTTTTGCTGTGCTTTGAAATTTGCTGTCATCCGTTTCCTGTGCATTACTGTTTTTAAGACCAATTCAGCCAATGAAAGATTCCTGCTTGCTCTCTCCTGCCCGGGTCATTAAATCTGATTTATTGAACAGAGTTCTTCCTCTCGTAAGGTGCTGCCCATTTAAAAATATCTAGCCTTCAGATATTTTTAAAAAGCGGATACAAACCTTAAAATGGAAACACTTTAAGTACTGGTTAAAAGAATATGCTTGGGAATCCATTAGCAAAGGAACCACCCTTGCAGTGAAACATTAAAATGAGCTATATGTGTATTTGACATTTACTTCAGAAAAAAATTGTAAGACTGAGATTTAAGAATGCCTGGTGCTATGGCCGGTGTGGCTCAGTGGTAGAGCATCAGCCTGCACACTGAAGGGTTTCAGGTTTGATTCCAGGTTAAGGGCACATACCTGGTTGCAGGTTGATTCCCTGACCCTGGTCAGGGTGAATTCAGGAGGCAACCAATCAATGTGTCTCTCTCACATCGATGTTTCTCTCTCTCTCTATTTTTTCCACTCTCTCTAAAAAACAATGGATATGCCAGTGAGGGTTAACAAACAAATAAAAAGAATCCCTAGTACTTTGTGTTAAAACCATTTCAAATCTGGGATATATATATATATATTACTAATGTTAATGGAAACATTTATTTTTTATAGGTACATTATTCAACAAATAAAACTACTATTCTCTCTCTTTCTCTACTTGTTGGCACACTTCTCAAAAAACACTGTCTATATGTGTGGCCTGTTATTCACTTCAGAATCCTTCCTTATTCTCCTATGTACCCATTTTTCTGAATGACATCCTAAAGTCAAATGGCTTTTGCCTTAGTCTTCAGTCTCCTTGACTTAACAACAAACATGAACAGAGTTTAATGTTGTAAAAATAATTGTCAAAGCTAATTTGACATATTTTAAGTGATATGCAAAATAGTATTTTGCTGCATAGTAATAGGGCATAAATATTAAACAGATATGGCAAAAAGCTTTAATTGACAGTGTTACTTTTTACCCAGTCTAATCAATTTTTATTTTTCAGTTGTTCTTTTTGCTTTATTTGACCAAATATTAAATTTCATTTTATGTTATCTATGTGTCAATCATCATGCTAAAATTCTTATACATATTATTTTACTTAGTCCTTACATGCTAAGATTATTGTCTTTATTTTACCAATAATGAAACAGAGGCTCAGAATGATTAATTTATCCAAGATTACATGGCTAATGGTGGAGCAAAGATCTGAACCCATCTTTTTCAGGCAATAAAGTATTTGCTCACAACTCTCAATACCTACACACAATGTCAATTGTGATAGTTTTTCCTGGCATCACATTCAACATATCCATGTAGCCAATTAGTTGTCTGGCAGTCAATAAACATTTAAGTATTATGTGAGATTCCAAGATCAATAAGACACAGTCCCACCTCTCCAGGCATTTGTGGTCTGGTAAGGAATATAGGTCAGTAAACAAATTCATAGACCAATACTAGTAAGACAGTTATCATAATAGTGAGGTGTATTAAGTGCTGTGAGAGTAGAAAATGCCCCAAATCTGCCTGGGGAAGTGAGGAAAGTTGTCAGAAAATGGTTTTGATTTAAAAAGATCAAAGGAAGGACACAGAAGTTTGCAGGCAGAGAAGAGATGAACTGGGATCAAAGGCAGCTGGGCTCCAGCATGGGGAAGCTGATGTTACTATGCCTTCAGATTCCTCTGAAGTCCCACCCAAACCTCTGGAGTTTGTGCGCTTAACTGGAAGACCTGCTGGCTTGTCCTTATCAAGGAGAACAATATATCTTAGAGATAAGTGATATCAGGTTCTTCTGACTCAACACTCTATTAATGCTCTATTCCCCTTACTCCTTAATACTCTTTTCCAGTGGTTCTCAAAATGTGGTCCCTGGAACACCAGCAGCAGCATCACCTGGGAACTTGTTAGCCATGCAAAGTCCTAGACCAGGGGTGGGGAAACTTTTTGACTCGAGGGCCACAATGGGTTCTTAAACTGGACCGGAGGGCCGGAACAAAAGCATGGATGGAGTGTTTGTGTGAACTAATATAAATTCAAAGTAAACATCATTACATAAAAGGGTACGGTCTTTTTTTTTTTTAGTTTTATTCATTTCAAACGGGCCGTAGTTTGCCCACGGCTGTCCTAGACCCTGCTCCAGATTTACTGAATTGAAAATTCAGCAATCTGTTTTAATAAGCCCTCCAGGTGATTCTGATACACACCATGGTTTGATAACTACTGCTGTGCACTTATTCTCCTCTGTATGCTTCAGAGCAGTAAAGCTAATTTCCACAAAGTGTCTGTTTTATTCACCCTTGCACATCCAGCACTTAGGCCAGCACTGAACACATAATAGGTGTTTAATAGATGTTTGTGGAGAGAAAGAATGAATGGGTAATTAAAAATTAATTCCACAAGTGTATAGAAAGTTTCAGGTTCCAATATTCCTAGAAGAGCTAATGCAATTCCACGAAATTGTAAATGTCTGATAAGAATGGGAGGGGCCAAATGTGAGCGGTCTTGGAAGGGCAAGAGAATGAATATTTGTTGAGCACTAACTATGTGCAAGACACTATTTAGACTTTAGAGTCTTCCTAATACAGTGGTTCTCAACCTTGGCTGCATATTAGAATCACCTGGGAATCTTTTTAAAATCCTGATTTCTGAGCCTCATCCTCCGGAAATTCTATTTCTTTGTTATGGGGTGAGGCCACAATATTAGTAACAAAGAAACAGAATTTCCGGAGGATGAGGCCCAGAAATCAGGATTTTAAAAGGATTCCCAGGTGATTCTAATATGCAGCCAAGGTTGAGAACCACTGTCCTAATATCTTCACAACTCCAGGAGCTAGCTATTAGCATCCTCACCTGAAAGATTAAAACACAACCAAACCAGTATTACATGAAATGTTGAAGGGTATTCTTTAAGAAGAGGAAGAAGACGAAGAAAAAAAGATTTAAAAAAATGAACTAATACATAGCTATCAACAATTGAATCTAAAAATCAAAATAAATAAACAAGAAATCTAATGGGGAAAAAATAAACTGGTGAGTAAAATAGAATCAGAGGCATAGAAACATGAAACAGACTGATGGGAATCTCAGGGGGAAGGGGGTGGGGGGTGGGAAAGGGGAGGGAGGGTGGGAAGAGATTAACCAAAGATCTTAAGATCTTACCTATGGACACAGACAGTAGGGTGGTGAAGGCCTGGGGCAGGGTTGGAACTGGGTGGAGGCCAATGGGGAGGAAAGGGGGGACATCTGTAATACTCTCAACAATAAAGGTTCAACACACACACACACACACACACACACACACACGCACACGAACCCCACTGATGCTCAGAGTGGAAGTGGTCCCAGAGTCACACAGCTGGGGGTGGGGGGGGACAAACCAGGGCCCTCTGTCTTCTTACTCTTTTTCCTAAAGACCACTAGCAGCCAGGGAGGGGATAAATGGAAGCAGAAAGCCCTGAGGGAAAGACAAACTCCTGTAACACAACTTTGCTTCTCTTCATCACCATCACCTCCATGTATCTGGTCAGGACACTGAGCTGAGCAGAATCTTTAAACTGTGCGCAGTGGCTTCTTAGGCATTTTATACCATTGTTGGGCTCTTCTTTAGAACCCTCCCCCTTTTCGTCAGCCCTGACATCACACCATGTCCCATCTTCTCCAGTCTGAATGTCTCAGCTACGTGCATTGAGCCTGAATGGATTAGCCCAGGGGTCCTCAAACTTTTTAAACAGGGGGCCAGTTCACTGTCCCTCAGACCGTTGGAGGGCCGGACTATAGTTTAAAAAAAAACTATGAACAAATTCCTATGCACACTGCACATATCTTATTTTGAAGTAAAAAAACAAAACGGGAACAAATACAATATTTGTATTTGCATGTGGCCCGCGGGCCGTAGTTTGAGGACCCCTGGATTAGCCAATCCTGTCCATGTCTGGGCTGGGTGAGGTTTCCCATGCTGGGTCAAATTAAGCTGCAGGCGCCAACTCCTGATGTTGCCCTTCATGAATTCCTTTAAATTTCAGTTTGCAAGCATAGTCCCCCTGGAACCCAAATATTTTGGTTCCCAGAAATTGCTTTTCTTTTCCTTCCTTCCCTGTCCTTGAAGGATTTCGTCCATTCTGAGAGCTTCAATAACATTTGCATGGTTCTCCGACTGGCAGCTCTAACCCCGGTCTGGCCTTGAGTTACACTACTGCATTTACCTACCTACTGGATGTTTCACGGGGCGTCCTGCCTTCACTTTAAATGCAACGTTTGAACTGAGCTCATCAATTTATTTTCTAACTTAATGTTCCTTCCCAAACTGTTACTGTTTCTGTCATTGGCACCCCATTCTACTTGTCATCAGGCTTTTAAGCCTATCCATTGAGTACTTACTTTTTTTCTTCCTTTGTAGTTTATTTCTCCCCTCCCTCCCTCCCTTCTTCCCTCCCTCCCTCCCTCACTCCCTCTTTTCCATTCTTCTTTCCTTCCTTTCTCTTCCTCTCTCTCTCCTCTTCCTGTTTCCACAAGAATTTATTGAGCACTTACTATGTGACAGCCCAGGCATTATCTTTGCCTCCCTAGAACCTGTATTTTAAAAAAGAGAGAATGCACACAAGCCAGCAAATAAACTAGTAAACTTGTGACAAGTACAGTAAAAGAAATAAACAGGGGGTTATGTAGAGATTAATGAAGGGGGTGGCCAGGAGAGGTCTCTCTGAAGAGGCCACATTTAAGCTGAGACCTGTGGGGAGCAGGAGCCAGGGAGGGTGGGGCTGAGGCCCTGTGGGGGCCTAATAAACTGGAGAGAGAGGAGAGGACAGAAGTGGGCAGTGGGAGATCATGTGCAGCAAGGAGGACAAGTAAGGAGAATGACTTCATTCAAAGTGCTGTGGAAGCTTTCAAAGAGATTCATGTGAGGAGTGGCCAAATCTAAATTCCACTTAGAGCCCTAACTGGTTTGGCTCAGTGGATAGAGCATCGGCCTGCGGACTCAAGGGTCCCAGGTTCGATTCAGGTCAAGGGCATGTACCTTGGTTGTGGGCACATCCCCAGTAGGGTGTGTGCAGGAGGCAGCTGAATCGATGTTTCTCTGCTGGAGTCCAACCCCGACTGTGTCAAGCAGCAAGGATGGACTGGCTTCCGGCATTTCTCTCTCATCGATGTTTCTAACTCTATCCCTCTCCCTTCCTCTCTCTAAAAAATCAATAAAATATATTTTTTTAAAAAATAAAAATAAATTTTCACTTAGAGGAAAGATGGAGTGGACATTGTTCTTCCCAGCTGTTCTCTGGAGGAAGAATTGGAGAAGTGAGGAAAACTGTGAATTTCTCTTTATCTCTTAGCATCTTCCTGATTGAATGCCCTTCTAATTAGACTGCTACTTTCCCTTCTACCAAAAGGGAGAGTGTTAGCTTCTGCACCACTTAACAACTAGGTTTCAGAGAGAGAGGGTTTGGGGCATTTGTGATGATCAGCACCATCATCATCAACAACAGTAAAGCTTTATTGAGTATTACTATATATACTCATTATGAATACTTGCATGTTTATGTTTTAATGCTCAAAGGGGGGTATATGATTATCTTTATTTCACAGGTAAGAACAGAGAGGTTGATTAAGTTGCTCAAAGTCACACAGCTGCCAAAACAAAAAAGAACAGAGACCATTTCCAAATAAACATGGTCAGGCTTTGATTGTTTTTTCTTCTTAGTGTTTTTCATATTCATGGAAAATTTACATTATATGAAACTACACAAAGTAGAACGTTAAAGCTCCCCATAATACTGCCTCTAAGATGTGGTCTTGAACTTTCCCTATGGTTTTGCCCCCAGCAATACTTCATATTGGCACTACTGAAAAGTTCTCAGATACCCAGGTCCTATGAAGGGGCTAGTCCTCTGTGAAGCTGGTTTAGAAACAAAGGGATATGGAGCCACTTTCTTACCATCTCTGCTACAGAAAGTAGACGCCAAATTGTTCTGCCTCCAAAGGGAGCCACACCCATTTGGGGTTAAAGAACTCTAGCGAGTCTACATCACTACTTGCAGGATAGGCCAAAAACAGCAGGAAGAGGACAATGAGAGGTTACCTACACCAACAACAGAACAAGAAAAATTTAGAAGCGAAATCTGGTTGTTCATTCCTCCTAATTTCCATGTCTCATTAAGAGACATCATTTGGATTTCCTCTGTAGCAAAAACTACAACTTCAGCAGGAAAACTAAAACAACAAAATGATATTCTGGTGTCGTTTCTTAATTCTGAATAAAATTTGGAGGTGTTCAAATTTCTAAACCCTATAGTACAAAGGCAGTTTTCCAAGCAGGGCTAGGCCATGCTCTCTGTTGAATAGGAAAACTAATTAGCATCCTGTATGAACTATCTTGTCTTTTTTTAGGACCGGAAATCAAATGGGAAGGGTTCCCTCCTGTTCCAAGTGAGTTCCAGAAGAATTACTCATGTTCCTTAACCTATGAGTCAGACAGGAGTCTAGGAGAATGTTTCCAAAACAGGCAGACAATTAAATAAACACAGCAATTGATAATGTGATAGTCTGGAGAGGCAGTGGCTGCACTTGACCAAGGCAAGTGATCAGGTCTACAGCGAGAGGACCATAAGCCTGAATTCCCTGCAGAATCCATGGACAACTGGAGTTCAGCAAACCAACTCGAAGCATTTCCTGAAAGTGAACGCCCATGAGGTTTGTTTTCTGAGCCTTTATTCAATTTCATTGATTTCATGTAGGAATTATAGCATCTTTCCCCAAGTGAACCAAGGGGCTGACTGCCATCACACTGCACGGCCTGGCTCTCTGAAAGCTTTGGCTATCCGTGTGTTTTGACATCTCACAACACAGGATGTTAATCATTTCTGGACGGCGCTGGGTCTGCTCCCAGTGTCCATGTTAGCCACTGTTGATCTGCAGCCAGAAAAATAGCTTCTAAATGACAGAGGCTTTCCCGATTCAAAATATAAAGTAATCAAGAAAGCTCAGCCCAGGAAATAACCCAGCACCAAGCTGGATTTTCTCCTGGGCACATAAAAGATAGCCTCTTCTTTGCTCCCTCTAAAAAGGAGTCTGAAGCCAGGTTTCAGCTCTGTCTGAGCCTGTGAAGGGCCTACAGGCATCTCCTGAGCAGGGGTGTCAGGATGAGGGCACTACCCCACCCTCCTGATTCTTCTCATCTCTAGGGAAAATGCAAGGTGGGTGTGCAGGGTCCACCCTGCCGTGGAGGAGGAGTAAGGGCTGACTGGTGTTTTTCTCCATCCCCCATTAAGCTCTCTGGGGTACAGAGACCAGGCAGGGGTGAGGGTGGGGTCCTTCCTCCACACAGGAGGCAGAATGAACTTACTAAACACTGCTCTGATCACCGCCCTCCATCTACAAACTTTAAAGGGAACCCTGCCCACACACACCTACTGGAGAAATTCCGAAGTTATCCTAAGCCATTCAAGGCCCTTCACTCCTTGACTGTCTGCCTAACTTTCAGCTTCATAGACCTGGGTATCTGAGAACTTAACAGCAATGCCAATATGAAGTATTGCTGGGGGCAAAACCATAGGGAAAGTTCAAGACCACATCTTAGAGGCAGTATTACGGGGAGCTTTAACTTTCTACTTTGTGTAGTTTCATACAATGTAAATCTTCCATGAATATGAAAAACACTAAGAAGAAAAAACAATCAAAGCCTGACCATGTTTATTTGGAAATGGTCTCTGTTGTTCTTTTGTCTTAGCAGCTGTGTGACTTTGAGCAACTTAATCAACCTCTCTGTTCTTACCTGTGAAATAAAGATAATCATATACCCCCTTTTGAGCATTAAAACACAAACATGTAAGTATTCATATTGAGTGTATATAGTAACACTCAATAAAGCTCTACTGTTATTGATGACAGTGTTGCTCATCACGAATGCCCCAAACCCTCCTTCTCTGTGTACTGTCAGCTCTGCTTTCTTTGTTTATGCTGCTCCTTCTACCTGGAATGCCTCTGCCTACTCTCGACCTCCTCCCCAACCCTCCAACATCACCTCTTGCTGCAGGAGGGCTCCGATTCCCACCCCTCGCTGAGCCCCTTGCTCCCTGACCTCTGTTCCCATCACATTATAGGCAGCTCTCTTCGAACAGTTATTACTTCTGTGGGATTGTTCCATGTGTCAGTCTTCCCTCCTGGACTGTGAGCTTATCTTTGTCTGCTCTATCTTTGGCTCTTAAAAAAAACTGACAATGCTTAATTGAATCGAGGAGAATTTTACACATCAGTTTTTATGCTCTTTGGTATTCAGATAATAGCCCAAAGTTTAAAAGAAGCTGCACTTGAACAGGTTAGGCTCAATGCTCTCCTTCCTGGCAGCTTTTCACAATTTCAACCTGACTTTTAGTAAAATTTATGGTATTCAATTTCAAAAAACTAATGGTTTGAGGGTGCATGGATTTCTGTGTTTAAGTGTTCAAGATAGGAACAGATAGCATACCTATATTATACTCCAAATTTCTCTCTCTCTCTCTCTCTCTCTCTCTCTCTCTCTCTCACACACACACACACACACACACACACACACACACACACACACACTGCCCATGGAGATAGAAATTCCTAACAGTACATGAATGAGGCATAGGGTATAACATTTAGTATGTAATAAAATTTTAAATGCCGTGTCATTAAAAAAGCTGATTAGTTGGCAGGTGTTTACAGGAGGGCGTGGCAGGTCCTCAGGAGGGCTGGTGCCATAAAGGGACACTGGAGAAGGCAAATGCAGGGTGTTATTTTGGAAACAGTCACACCGATCTATCTTAACCAAGCCGTTTTCCTCCTCAGTGTTTGTACATGCTGTTCTCTTTGCCTAGAAAGCTTTGCCCTTTATCCAACCCATTTATTAAGTGAGCCTTCATCTTTCAGGTTTCAGCTTAAACATAACTGCCTCAGAGGGGTCTTTCTAGACCCAACTGCCTCATACTCTATTTCAGCACTGTTGGTATTTTCTTTAAGGCCCTTGCCAATTATTTTATTTTGTTATTTTATTATTTTTAAAAAATTTTATGTCTGACTCTGGACTGAAAGCAACTTGAAAGGAAGTAGATTCTTGTAAGTTTTTTTTTTTAATCGTATGCACAACACATAATAGGTGCTCAGTAAATACTTTGGGCAACATTTCATTTGGAACTTAGGGGAGTTGATTTCACCAACTCAGTGCCTTTTCCTGCCTGGTCAGCAAGCTGGTCCCCTGCCCCCTGAACTTGCTTCCCAGGTATGCACCTCTCTCCTCCGGGGAATGCCTTTCATTACCTTCTCCACTTACCCACAATCCTGTGGGAGGCAACTAATCGATATGTCTCTCTCACATTCTCTACCCCCCTCCCACACCTCCTTCCACTCTCTAAAAAAAATCAATAGAAAGAATATCCTTGGGTGAGGATTAAAAATAATAATAATGATAATAAATTGAAAACAGGTAAAGTGCACATAACATGAAATTTACCACCTTAACCATTTTAAGTGTGTAGTTCAGTGGCATTAAGTACATTCACATTATTGCACAGCCATCACCACCACTCATCTTCAGAACTCTTTTTATCTTGCAAAACTGAAACTCTGTAACTAATATCCAAATATTATTAAATAACATCTTTCCATTTTCCTCTCCCCTAGCCCCAGTATTTTCTTTCTGTCTCTATGCACTTGACTACTGTCATGGCTTTTAAAATAGTATGCATATAAACTTCTGTTTGCAACAGAGGTTAAACATATTTTACGGAATGTTTAGCTTGCTTTTCAACCTTACAATGTTTCTTGTCACATAGAAGGTACACATTTTTTAAAGCTTCACATTTTATGACAGTAAATATGACCATCATTTGCTTTATAGCTTTTGAGGTTTATGTTTTGTTTGAAGAACCACCTTACCCTAAAATAATCATGTATTTTCCTGATTTTTTCATTTAATCAAAGTACTCTAGTCATACCTGTATTTCAGCACTTCTCCTTTTATATTGTAATGAATACTAACAACTAGTGTTTAAAAAACCGTGTTCCAGGCATTAAGTTCTCTTCATGTATTATCTCATTTAATCTTCATAGCAAGTCAATGAGGTGGGTTCTATTATCTCTGTTTAATGAGGAGACCATTGAGCCTTAGAGAATTTAAAAAACTTGTCATTCCATGTGGCAAGTGGTAAAGCTGTGATTTGAACTTGAGCGATCTGACTATACTCTCACCACAAAGTTATCTTCTCTGTTAAGTGGTACTCCCCAGGGTTGTGAATGTCGTCTTATCTGTATTTCAACTCTAGTGCATAGGTTCTCAACAATTATTTTTGGAGTGAATTAATTCTCATTATTTCAACTCAGCATTCTATGCACAGCCTCAGCTATTGCCATTCCTCTCCCTCCCTCCAAATCAGCTAGTCCTCTATGAATCCAGTCTTGACCTTCCTGATATGCACAAAGCGCTGCTTCCTTTGCACTGGGAATTAGCTCCCCTGGGTGGTCAGTGATCTCAAGCATTACTGCTGCTGTCTCCAGGAAATCTGAATGCTTGTCAAAACATCGCTCCCTTCACAGAGTTCCCTGCTGGAACAACTCACACTGCACCTCTCTGTCCTCTTTCCTCTTTAAGGAATAATGATGCACCTTCCTCGCTGGCTCATGGACCATGATGCTGTCATTGTCCTGCAGTGACCTTTCCTCTCTGGAGTCCACTCCATTCATTTAGCTCTTCCCAAAGCTATGACTTACTGATTTCTGGGTGGTCCCCCTCCTTCCTTAATTCTAGAGCCAGGCTCACAGTCGTCTTCTAGCTAGCTTTTCTCATCTCCCTTAAACACTCCACCCTAGTATTGATGACCTTTCAAAGCTCTGGCCTCAAAACCTCTATTTTCACCATCAGATATTCTTCCCTTCCTAATGTTGTCTTACATCAGTCCAGTCCTGACCCCTGATTTGGTCACTGCAAGATGTGCCTTTCTTGTCTGGCTCTCTTGTCTTTCTGCTACAGTCTCCCTGCCCTCAATTCTCACCCCCTCCCTACCCCACCCCCAACCCTGTTGCTAATTTCTAGGCCTGGACAAACCCTTTCTATTGTCTCCGCTCCTCCCATTGCTGGGGAAGTTCAGGAAACCAGGCTGTTTGGATCTGTTACAAATTCATCTGGCTCCACTTCAGAAGGACCCTCCCTGCTGCTTGGCCACCTTCTCACCGCCAACATGCTTCCTCCTCCACTTTGTAGCATCTCCTCTAAACCTTTCAATCTCTTAGAGCTGAACTCCACTTTTCAAAGATGCCTTTGCCTCCTCCTAGACTATGGAGGACAGGGCATCTCACTTGAGCTCTCTCAACTTCCCTGCCCTCCACCACACCCCCTTCTTTCCCATCTCAGAGGGGTAATTCTCGTCCCCTTCATTCTTTGGGGTGTTTATGAAGTATAATGGAGAAAATGGGCTTGAAATCAGCTCAGGAATCGAGTGGTTTTGTGTCCTGGAACAAAATTTACTCAATATTTCAAGCCTTACTTTCTTCAGCCATAAGTGGGGGTGAGAATAGTACCTGACTCGCCCTAGCTGGTTTGGCTCAGTGGATAGAGCATTGGCCTGCGGACTTAAGGGTCCCGGGTTCTATTCTGGTTAAGGGCACATGCCAGGGTTGTGGGCTCGATCCCCAATAGGGGGCATGAAGGAGGCAGCCGATCAATGATTCTCTCTCATCATTGATGTTTCCATCTCTCTCTCCCTCTTCCTTCCTCTCTGAAATCAATAATATACATTGATTGATATATATATATATATAATAGTACCTGCCTCAAAGGGATATGTAGATATGTAGAGAGGATTTCATGGCCCTCATGTGTGGCATGAGGCATCTGCCTAGAATTTCTGACTTTTCTCCCATCACCACACCTCCAACTTGTCCATTTGAGTCCCCAATCCCATTCCTTTCCTTTCAGGTGCTTTGCCCCATCCATTTACCTCCTACTTATTTATAAATATTTTTATCTTTCCCTTTGACTAAATGTTGTTTCTTGACTTCTAAAAATGTGAACTTCTCCTTTACCCCCCAAATCTTTCTTGTGACTCTGTTAACAACTTCAGCCCCCATCCTCCTCCCCCACCCACTTTCTTAATTTTACTGCCAAATCCCCTGAAAGAGCAGTCTCACTAGCTGATCCTCTTTCTCTCCCAACCACTCTCTCTTGCACCCTTTGCTGTCAGGCCTCATCACCTCTTCTCCCTCCCTCACCACCATATTTAAATGGATTCCTGAAGCCACAATCATTCAGGCCCTTGGATACTTCAGTCGCCACATTCAGCTGCTGCACTGGACAGTGACAATGCCCCGCTTCTGCTGGGAAAATCTGCCCTGCCCTCAGGTCACTCACATTTTTTTGGTTCTCTTCCTTCTCCTTCAGTTCATTCTTTTATCATGTTTTGTTGAGCATCTATTATATCCCACAGACATCAGCATTGACCCACTGGCCCCTGAAGTGTGTAGCCTAAGAAGACAGACAAATAGTCATACATTCTCTGTATCAGCTACCTGCTCTGTGTGTGTGTGTCTACATATTTACAGAGTGTTACAAAAGCATGTAACAGGGAGGAAGAGTGGAGGAGAGGAAATGAAGGAAGGGCAATCGGGGAAGTAATATTGAAGCTGAGACCTGCTGGATGAGTAAGTGCTAACTGGGTGAAGAGCGGAGAGATTGGAGGGGTAGCTTCCAGGAAAAGGAAGGAGAACTGGGAAGATTCTGCAGTGAGAAGGAACTTGGCAAATTCAAGAAATTGAAAGAAGACCAGAGTAAGGGGAGTGCAGGAAACAAGGTTGTGGGGAGGTGACATTGGGGCCATGAACAAAGGGCAGCTCGTGCAGGGTCCTGTGGGGCCTGGGAGGGTTTGGGATTTACTCTCAAGAGCAGTGGGCAGCTACGGAAAACCTCTCTTCAGCTGCCCACCCGTTTCCTCCTTTCGGATGTGCCTCAGAGACAGGTATTTGGTGCTCTGCCCTCTCTTGGCCATTCAAATGCATGGCTGAGTGATCACCTCTCTGTGGTTAATTTTTGAACCCTATTGCCTCCTGAATTCAGTCCTTTTCCCAGCTACCGATTAGGATTACCTACTGGGGTTTCTTGCTGGTACTGCAGATGTAAATGTTGGAAACTGACCTCATCTTCTTTTTCAAAACTCTCCTTTTCCCCATATTTCCCATTTTGGTCGATGACAACTCCACTGGCCTCAAATTTTCCCAAGCTGGAAATGCTGGTGTTTCCTTGACTTGCCCTCATTATTCATTTATTTATTCTGAGGATAAAGCAGGAACCAAAAATGATGGAACTTGCATTCTAGTAGTGCTGGCCAACAGTGAACACACCAATCCTATATAATAAAAGTGTAGTATGCAAATTGTCCCCTCCACCAGGAATTCTTCTAGGAGTTCGACCAGGGGGCAGGGCCAGCTGGGGGAAGGAAGGGAGTATCCCGCTGGCTGCCGCCAGCCACTAGGGACCCTACCAGTGCACGAGTTTTGTGGACTGGGCTTCTAGTGTATGTTATAAGATCAGTGAGTAAATAGTGCTGTAAATAGCAGATAGAAAATGACAGGGTGGGAATGCTGCTTATTTCATCAGAGAAGGTCTCTTTGAAGAGATAGATTTGAGCAGAGGCAAGAATAATGTGAAGGACCCAGCCATGTGGATATCTGGTATTTGGACAATGACTGCAGCAGGCAAAGGGAACAGCAAATCCCCAAGGCCCCGAGGAGCAGCAAAGAGGTCAGTGGCTGGATTGTATCCAGTGATAGGTGAAAGTGAATAGAGGAGGCCAGAGAAGCGGCACTTGCTGTAAGATATGGACAGGGGATTAAAATTTAATTCTGTGAGATAAGAAACCTTTGGAGGGTTTTACTCAGAAAAGTGACATGACTTTATATACAAAGACCACGGGGCCCCTCTGGCTGCTGTGTGAGAAATAGACTGCAGGGACAAAGTGAAGACCACCCAGAAATCCATGTCTTCTCCACATGCACAGGGTCTCGCCGACATCCATGCCCCTCTCCCATGCTCACAGCTACCCCCTAAATTAACTCCATCTATATCATATCCGAATTATTATTGTGGCCGCATACATGATATTCCTGAATCCTTCTGGAATTAGCTTCCAGTTGCACAAATTTGAGCCAGCCATTGCCTTCCTCAAGCCTTCAGTTGCTCCCCACACCAACTTCTTCAGTCTTATATTTGAGGCCTCCCCTGGCTTCCATCCTATCTCCCACTGCTGCCTTTCACATTCCTCAAGCGAAAGTCACACTGTACTGCTCGGTTCCCCCTATAACCTTTTTGCCTCCCGCCTCCAAGCTTCTGCCCAATCTGCTCCATCTCCCAATAAAGCATTCTCTCGCATCCCT
>NW_005871109.1:1596285-1686636 GCF_000147115.1 Myotis lucifugus
ACCTTTCCTGATTACCCCAGGCAAAAGTGATTCTTCTAGCCTTTGGACTCTTACATTGTTCTAATGACACTACTCACTTTAACATGGTTATAACTCTTTATTGTACACACATTATCTTCTTTATTAAATGATAAATTCTTGGAGGTCAAGGTCCAAGCAATATATCTGTGCGCTTTCCATCCACACTGCCTAGCCCTAGCCCAATGTGCATGGTGACAACACTACAGATACTTGTCAAATGAATGAATCGCTGGCTCCAGAATATTTAGGCAGTCTGTTTAGAGAGACACAACCAGGTCCTAAATCCATGCAAGTGAACAACATAAGACAGCATATAATGCAGGGATGCCCTGGAAAATACAGTCTGTGGACTGTAGGAATCAGAAGGGAGAACTATAGGAGGTGGACTAGTCAGGAAAGAGCTGAAAACAGCTGGTGTTTCTGAAGTGTTTACCACAGGCTGGCCTCTAGGCTGAATGCTTTACATGCATCATCTCATTCTTTTCAACTACCTTATGCTACAGGCACTCTGTATGATACTCACTACGATGAGGAAACTGAAGTAGCATGGTGAAGTAATTTCCTTGAAGTCATGGTGTTATGAAATCTACAGAGGTGGGATTTGAACCCATGTCTCTCTGGTGAGCCTCTACTGACCACTCCAATATTCTGCCTTTGAGAACAAATAAAAGGCTCTGCTGTGAAAACAGGGTTTGTATTTTATTTTCTGTCTCATTCCAAAATGTATTTGAAGCAACTAAATACGAGCTGAGTTACATCTGAGAAGATATATAGAATTTGAAGATGAGATAGGTGGTCCGGGTTAGGGAAGCAGGTGTTTGTGGGCTATAAGGCAGATTTGTTTCTGGGCAGAAGCAGTGAGCTGCCTAAATTGGAGAATGTATCTGGAGACCGATGGGTGGGCAAATGCAAACAGTGTGTGGAAGGTGTTGCATGCCAAGAAGAATTGTTGAGTGTCGATGTGCTAGGACCCAAGAAGATTTTAAAGATTTTATTAAAGGCCAGGACATGACTCCATTCAAAGAACATTCACTGGGACAGATTTCACACTAAGCAGGCAAATGAAACTATAGGATTCCCTCAGTAAGCCCTTGTTCTCAAAGAGCTGACAATCTTTTGGGAGAAACAGCCTATAGGATACGAACAAAGCACAGAAATCCAGAGCTGGGACAGGAGCGTGTTAATGAAGGATTTGGGAGAACTTCCTAAGGCTGTGGCATTTGAACCAGACCTTAGAGATGCGTGGGTAGGGAGTCTGGAAGACAGTGGCCACTTTTGGGCTTTGGGGAGGTGGTTTTTAGAGAGGTTTGTCAAGTACAAGCTGGGCCACTGAGCAGCCTCTAACATATTTCAGGGGGAAAGATGCACTTAAAGCCAAAATCCACCTGCACAGGCAGCAGTAGCAGCCATGAAAAAGACTTAGGAGGACTTAGCAGTCAGCAAATTCTGTGTAAGAAGGAGCTGCTTAACCATCATAGGAGCTAAAGTAATCTGCAGCCACCTTAAAAGATGGTCAGTGTTGCACATCCAGCTTTCAGATGATCTCCCAATAATTTTGTCAGTTTTGGGGGGCCACACTCTAGACCAAGCATGTCAAACTCGCGGCCCACAACGGAATATTTTTGCAGCCCAACCAATATAACGGTATGTAAGTAATGTTTTAATAAAAATTTCATAACTTAATTTTTACAATATCCTGTTATACATAATTATTAATAACAAACTACAATGTTCGCTAATGACTGATTGCTATAATCGTGTTGTGTTCATTTCCCTTACACACCTTATGCACAGACACACCATTTCTCTCCACTAACACTAGCAGCGAATATTTTAGCAGCCGATTGCCACATCATTAGTCTTGTACTGACTTGTTTGATGTGCGCAACAGGAAATATTTCACTTTCAGAGAACAAGAGAAATAGGTTTATTTGTGTTATGCTTATTAATTGGTGCAGTTATTAAGTGTCTGGTAAGTTAATGTTCAAGAAAAAATATTAATTTTTATTTAAATGTTCTATTATTTTATGTTAACCATTACTCATTTCAGTCCTTTGTATTCAGCATGTCTCTATTGAAATAAATCTACGTTTCTACAAAAATTGAAGCTTTTGTTTTTTTTTTTCGGCCCACATAAACTTAAACCTTGTTTATTTGGCTTGTGTTAGCCTTTGAGTTTAACATACTTGCTCTAGACCAGCCGTGGGCAAACTACGCCCGCGGGCCGGATGCGGCCCGTTTGAAATGAATAAAACTAAAAAAAAAAAAAAGACCGTACCCTTTTATGTAATGATGTTTACTTTGAATTTATATTAGTTCACACAAACACTCCATCCATGCTTTTGTTCCGGCCCTCCGGTCCAGTTTAAGAACCCATTGTGGCCCCCGAGTCAAAAAGTTTGCCCACCCCTGCTCTAGACTCTCTAGACTAAGCAGTTCACAACTAGAGGTGATTTTGACCTTCAAGGGACATTTGGCAGTGTTTGGAGATATTTTTGGTTGTCACATTGGGAGGGGATGCTACTGACCTCTAGTGGGTAGAATCCAAGGATTCTGCTAGACGTCCTACACTACACAGCACAGCCAACCCCTCCCCTTGCGCGCCCCTCCCCCCCCCAGCTCCTTCCCCCCACCCCCAACAAGAAATTATCCAGACAAATGTCATCAGTGCCAAGCTTGAGAAAGCTTGCTCTGGAGGATGAAGAGTCCAGAGCATGCAGTGAAGGGAACCATCTTTACCAGAGTGTCATAGGAGCAGCTGAAGAAACAGAGTGTTTACCCTGCAGGAGATTTAGGGACCTGAGAAATATCTTAGAAAAGCAGGAAGAACTGAACTGTCCAGAACAACTGCCCACTATTCCACTATCACTCACCCTGACTATTGCAATAGAAGTCCAGCCAGACTCAATGTTTGGAAGAATAAGAAAGTCATTATAGCCCCAGCCAGGTAGCTCAGTTGGTTATAGCATTGTCCCCGATATGCCAAGGTTGTGGGTTTGATCCCTGGTCAGGGCACATATAAGAATCAACCAATGAATGCACGAATAAGTGGAACAACAAATATCTCTCTCCCACACACCACCGCCTCCCATAAATAAATAAATAAGAAAGCCATTATAATAGCAAACACTTATACACCATTTACTGTCTTTCTGGCACTGTCCTAAGAGCTGTACATTTAATTGTCACAACAAACCCACCGCAGACATTTTTTAAACGGGGAGACTAAGACACAGAGAAGAGGATAAATATATTTCCTAAGATTGCAAATCTTAGTGAGCACTAGAGTCAGAATTTGAATTCAGACAGCTGTACTCTTTTTTAAAAATATATTTGTATTGATTTCAGAGAGGAAGGAAGAGGGAGAAAGAGAGAGAAAAACATTACTGATGAGAGAGAATCATTGATTGGCTGCCTCCTGCATGTCCCCTACTGGGATCGAGCCCACAACCCGGGCATGTGTCCTTGACCAGAATTGAACCTGGGACCCTTCAGTCCGCAAGCTGGCACTCTATCCACTGAGCAAAACTGGCTAGGGCAAGACAGCTGTACTCTTAATCACCATGCAGTATTGCTAGGCTGCATTTGAAAGAAATAGGTCTGGGCTCAAATCCCAGCTTTACAACTGATTAGCTGTGTAACTATGGGCATGCTGCTTAATCTCTCTGAGCCTCAGTTTCTTCATCCAGCATAATATGGATACTAAGATGCTAAACAGCTCTGTGATGAATGTAGTTCTCACAACTCAAGAAGGTCTCTAGTTACTACCCTCATTTTACATACATGAAGATTATTACGTAGCTTCGAGAAGTTGAATGACTTGCCTTGAGACACATAGCTAGGAAGCGAAGAGTCAGGATTTAAACCACATCTGTCTGACTCCAGAACTTGTTTTTAACCACAAAGCCATTCATTTGCAACCTAGTGGTGAGAGTGGCATGACAAAGCATATGAAAATTGCCTGGAACATAATAAGCAATTAACAACAGCAGTTTATTATTATATTAGTAATTATAGTTATCATCTTCATGGCCAGATCAATCAGGTGTGCAGATGGCAACACAATATTCTAGCCAAAAGAACATGACCAGCAAAAAATGAATGATGCAGTTTGTATGTGTGGATCACAACCCCTCAGCCAGCTATAGCATAATCCTGTGCTTCAGTCTCCCTGGTAAGGAGGTATCATGTTTGAATCATATGTTCTGCTCTCTGCATAGTCTACTATTCATAGGCTAGGAGTGGGAGGAGCAGGGACAGTGTGAGGCTAATTTAATGTCAAGGTTCCATAGTCCATACATTTCATAGGTGACACTTAGTCATAATTTTTTAAAAAAAGATGAATGTAATGCCTCATGCAACACTCTAATGTTGCATTGTGAATAGAACCACAGCTCACTTGATGGTTAATTCCACCCGGGAAGGATTTCATTTTTAAATAATTGCCTGATTTCATTGTAGGGAACGCTGTGTGAGTGTTTTCCACAAAGAGGGGGTGGCATCTGCTAGCTGGAGGGCTGGCAGCTCACAGAATCTGCCTGCAGCGGATTCTTAAACATGGAATCATGACCAAAGGGATAGCAGACAGGAAGAGACTGGGGAGTTGCATGGAGTTTTGGAAGGAGGTACAAAGGGAAATGGGTACCCTGGACAGGGGGCCACCAACTGCCTACTTGGGGAAGAGTGATCAGAGAAACTGTCACATGGAGAGGGTATTTGAGCTAGGTCTTGAAAGATGAATAGGAGTTTGTGGGCTGGAGAAAGAGGGAGGTATAGAAACAAAAGAGAAAAAAACTGCAAGAGTTCTGTATCCTGGGAGAACATGGCTGATTGGGGCAGGAATTCAGAGACAGAGGGTGATGAGTAAGGGTGATGAGGCCAGAAATTTGGGCTGGAGTCAGTTCATAAAGGGCCAGTAGGTCTACAGAGGCTTCTGGGCAATGTGCTGTAATGGAAATTATTTCTGGCAGTGCAGTGTAAGGAGAAATGACCCAGGGGTTTGGAGTGAGTCAAATCTGCTTTTGAATCTGAGTCCCGTTACTTACTGGCTAGATGGCCGAGGACAAGTTACTTCACCCCTCCGATTCCCAGCATCCATATTTATACAATGAGGACAATGCCCACCTCTCAGGGATGTTGTTAGGATGAAACAAGGTGAAGTATAAATTCCTAGCACAGTCGTAGCCTGTTGTAGGCTCTCAGTGAATGTTATTCCCCCCTTTATCGCATAGGTGAGGAGGCATGGTTTCCAGCAGGGCAGAGTTTCAACCAGATTTCTATTTTAGGATGCTAACTCAAATGGATTGTTCTGAAGGGAGACTGGAGGCAGAGAGAAGACTCAGGATGGCTTGCTTTGCTAGTATCAATCTATAAATGTTGAGTTTTAATAACTTCAGTTTCAGGGGTTTACATTCTCATTATCAGGTACCAGTTTTGGGGCAGTACCTGTGATTCTAACATCTGGACCTCTCTCATTGAAAACTGAGTAATGAACTGGCTTAGCTGCCTCAGTTTCCCCAGTGTGAAGAGACCAGTTTGAAGGAAAACAATTTATGCAAGTTCAAGTTTATTTGGCCACATAACAAACTGTCTAACTCCTGTTCTTCATTTGATTTATTTATTCATTCATCTAGCAAACATTTATTGAATAGCAATCCATAAGTGGGTTGTGTGGGTGTTAGGGATACAGTTGTCCCCTCTCCCATCTGTGTGGTTTTATATGATCAGAACTTGAAGAAACAGTGATGCCCTCCACTCCCAGTGCCCACACACTGCTGAAGCTTCCCACTGGTCAGTTTGATGCATTCCTGGCCTTTGTGGAAGGTCATTAGCTGGACAGAGAAACACAGCCCAGCAAAGACAGTCCTGCTGGAAAATTACTGCACTGTGCCTCACTTTGTCAAGCTCTACTTTCTAAAATCTCAGCAAAGAATTGTGAATCTGAGATCAGAGACCCTTAACTCTTTCTGAGAAAGAGGTTAGAGACAGATAAAAAGAAATAGCTGATGGGCAGTGCTGGATTTTTACTCCTGATTGTACTTAAAGAAATACACACAGAGAATAAAGTGGAGTCTTCAATTTGATAAATCAGGAAACTTGCCTTAAGTCAAGAAAATTTAGAGAATTAACCAAGAAACACTATTTTAATGAGGTTAAACAACAAGACTATCACTGAAAGCAAAAGAGTGGAATCTATGACTTCAAAACTCTCCCACATTTCATAAGACACCCTCAAACACTTGCTTTTTCCTCATGAATCCAAACCATTGCCTCTTATTCATACGGACCATTCTAAGAGCCTCCTGTGGCATCAGCATCTTCCCATCAATCTCCACAGGGGGTTGCTCCTAGCTGACCCCTCCTGAGCTCTACCTTCTGACAGGTCTCCCTTTATTATTCAGCAGGACAGACTGCGGAAGGAAAGTTATTTTCTCTTCCATCCCCAACTTCTCCAATACCAGCACAGGCACTGTTCCCTTGTCTCTCCCTCCAGAGAGCTAATCACTTCCTCACCTGCAGGTCACCTCTGCATTCTAATGTCTGTACTTTGGCATTTTCAATACTGTATTATATTTTATTGGCTGATGTGTTTTCTCACTTGCAATGACCTTTGCACACAAGTGCAAGTACACTGCTATATATTTCCCTGTTCTCCACTGCCATGCACATTGCCCAGCACACAATGGACAACTCCAGATGTGATTTTTTGTGTGTGTTAAACTTAATGATGAAATGGAAGGGAGGGAAATAGGTATTCCAAAATATAAGAAAGAAACTAAGACCAACTAAATAGGGCTCCTCATCAGGCAACACCCCTTATTGCAAGGGACTTCCTTGTACAAGGGGCTGGGAATTGGGCCCTGAGAACCATCCAGCCGTTCCCCTCATGGCATATTGCTTCAGAGTGTGGGCTGGAGCCAACCCACCTAGTGTTCATTGCTAGGTCTGCCATTGCCGTGTGACCATGGTCTAAGCTACTTAACTATACCTCAGGTTTTCAACTGTGAGACCAGGTTAATGATGGTTCTTAATCATAAAAGGTTTGTTTTAAGAACATATGAAAAAAATCCTTGTCTAGTACCTAGAGCAGTGCCTGGCACAGTGAGCATGGGATAAATGTCAGCTATTATTCAAAAGCTCACAGTCAAGCAAGCTTGAAGTCACATGAAGATCAAAAGGGTCATTGTGAGCGAATGCTATTTTCTTAGTAGAATCTGCATGCACGCCTGCACATGCTCTCTGGATCTTGATGAGATGCACAAGGATCGGGCTTTGATGCCAGAGACATGATGGGGGGCGGGGCGGGGGGATAGATGTGGTGGTTGAAATGTTTTTGCGGGGAGGGGGCTGGGACCAGCTAGCTCTCAAGTTTTAGTGGGAAATCCATAGCAATGGCTAGAGCCAAATTGCTGGGGACACCAAAAAGGAATGGGTGATCTGCGGGAGAGGAAGGGGAGGAGATCAGGCTGTCCGTATCAGGGAAAAGGGCTTTGGCAAGGAAAGTGAATTTTTAAAGCTGACATTTTGATCTACTTTTCTGTGTGATGCATGCTGCAACCCTCTCCTCTGCCTTCCCACTAGGTCCTCAGTGGAGCCCCCTTCAGTCTTTTTGCTGTGGAGTTAACTTCCTTTTCTGGGAATGTGAGTTCTAGGCTCCAAATGAGAGCAGTGGTGCCCCCAGGAGGCCAGCCACATCTGGGCGGCAGAGAATTACAACCCTGTGTAAGAGGGTTGATGAGAAGGACACCTTGGGTACACTGAGGCAGAGAGGCAAATCAGCCTTGGAGCAGCTGCAGAGAGTCAGGAGCAACTGGCAAATGTATAGTGAAGGAGAACAATAGAGTCAAGTTCCACTGTCTCACCGCTACCCCTCGGGGTGCAAGCACCAGGTAAACTATCAACACTGAGCACTACACGTCTCAGGGCAGTTACCATCATCCCTCATGTTATATCCAATCATGCTGTTTCCAGCGGGAACCAATAAGGAATGTGGCACCTGTCCACGGAGTTGGCATCGATGGCTCTGTGTACCCGAAATGCCAAAGTAGGCCAAAGACAGCACTGGAGAGCCTCTAGGGGCCTCCGTGATATTATGCACTCTAACCAATGGAGCACTTGGATGCCCTAACTCAAATTTGAGTTCAGAACTGTAAACTCACCTATTTCTAGACATTGTTTATCTTTTCCATTATTAGCTGACTGACTACTTACCACCTGCCTGATGCTGTGCTACTTGCACCATTTCTTCTCCTCCTTGAAACCTAAGCCTGGTAAAATCATTTAGCTCCACACTACAGATGAGAAAATTGAGGTTGAGAGAGATTAATTGACTGGTACAAGGTCACACAGCTGATAGAGTAGTGGAGCTAAGATATGCACCCAGCCACATCCTTTGGAATCCAGAGCCCGAGATCTAAATAACTGTCAATCAATATGGAAGGGATCAGAAATTACCCAGTTCAACCAACTGTATACCTGGAGCAGTGGTTCTCAACCTTGGCTGCACATTAGAATCACCTGGGAATCTTTTTAAAATCCTGATTTCTGGGCCTCATCCTCCGGAAATTCTGTTTCTTTGTTACTAATGTTGTGGCCCCACCCCATAACAAAGAAACAGAATTTCTGGAGGATGAGGCCCAGAAGTCAGGATTTTAAAAAGATTCCCAGGTGATTCTAATGTGCAGCCAAGGTTGAGAACCACTGACCTAGAGGTAGCAGCTTGCCATGGGAAAGTGCATGGGACTAGGAGACTGCTTTGTTTTGTTGGAGGCACTGCTGTGTGACGCTGGGAAAGTCAGTAAACCTTTCTGGGCTCGTTTTCTTTTCCAAGAGAAGAAGAGAGAAGAATAAACTGCTCTATCTCACAGGTTTGTTTTAAGGAACAACTATGTATGAAATCCTAATACAGTGGGGCCTTGACTTACGAGTTTAATTCCTTCCGAGACCGAGCTCGTTAAGGAGCTCGTTAAGGAGCTCGTTAACTCAAATTACTCTGAGAGACAGCTGGTATCTCAAAAAACTCGTTAGTCGGGACACGCGTAAGTCAAGGCCCCACTGTATAAGGAATGGAACCCAACAAAAGCCAAACCTCATTTTACACAGACTGCAGGCATAATCGAGTCATCTTTTGTGGGGTAGCTAATTACATCCAGCCAAATGTGGTTAACAAGAAAAATTTAATATAGAACCACTCCTTTTTCTGACTCACTAAGAAAATGAGATAATCCTAAATACTACATTAAAATAAAGAATTTAAACGCTGAGTTTGATTTTTGGCTGCTCTATGCCAAGCATTTTCATCTGCACTTAATCTCCAGTTGAACAAGATGAGGCTCCTGGTGGTTAAGTGATTTTCCTCCAATCATACAGCTAGCAAGTAGTGAGGATTTGAAACCAGCGTTGCCTGGTTTCACCTGTAGGTGCTTTTTCATGGAGCAAGGGCTGAGACCAGACCCACTGGGTTCAGTAGGCGCAAACAATTATCTTCCTAGGACCCCATTGTGTCAAATAACGTCACCAGGAATGCTCCTAAGGTCTCCAGGCCCATGAAATAGAAGAGTTTATGGTTTATCCTCTGCCATGTCAGAGCCAAAAAATTTGAGCAAAATCGAACCTCAGCTAAACAAATGAACCAATCAAACTGTAGAAGAGCCAACAGAAATAAAAATGTGTCACTTGCTGAAAGATAACTTTCACAGCTTTGACTGTAAACAAGGGATTACATTATTAAAGTTATGGACTATACTGAGTGTGAAATTTATTTAAAATGTAAAACAATGACATGAAATTGAAAGGTAGACAACCAACTGAGAAAATATTTGTACCAAGGATGATTAAGTACTCAACTACATGATATGTACATGAAAAAGTAATTCAAATTAAAAAAATAATCCCAACATGTCAACAGACCAGTGACCTGAGGACATGAAGAAAATATTTACATGGAACAGAACACAAATGCTTATCCCTGTAAACATTTTTTCTGAGTAGTAATCAAAGAATTACAGTTTAAAATAAAATTTTTATCATCAGAATTACCTATGAGTTTTATAGTTCTTAATATTTACTAAGTGCTTAACATATGTAAATTCACTTAAATTCTGAAAACCACCTTAGGAGATGGTGCTACTTTCATTTCATAGGTGAGGAAACTGAGGCCCTGTGAGGTTTAGTAACTTGCTCAACACAGGCAACTGATTAGGGTATAGCTGAGATTTAAATCCAGAGAGTCTGGCTCTTACAACATATTACATTTAGAAAATTAACAAAAATAGAGATATATAAAAGGAGAATATTCAGTGCTAGTAAAGTTCTTGAGAGACCAGTGCTTGTGTCTTTATAAATTGGTACAACTCTTTTGAAAAGCAATATAGTGATAAGTAACAAGAGCCATAAAAAAATACTTTTTTTGCTCTAGTAAACTCACTCACTAGAATGTAGATTGAGGATATAATTAAACAAAGCAGAAATCTATATAGGCAATTGTTCATTGAATTGTCATCTAGACCAGCCTAATATAAATAGCAAGCAAACCACATATGTAACTTAAAATTTTCTAAGAACCCTATTAAAAAGGGATTTTAAATGTGAAATTAAGAATTTATTTTTATCTAACCCAATATATCCAAATATAATTTCAGCATCAATAATCAATATAAACAGTTACATTTATTATTTTTAAATCTTTCTAAAGCTGGTGCACATTTTATACAGCAGTTCCCTCTTACCTAGGGGGATATGTTCCAATACCCCCCACAGATGCCTGATATCATGGACAGTTTGGAGCCTTATATGGATTATGTTTTTTCCTATGCATATATATCTATGATAAAGTTTAATTAATACATTAGGCACAGCGGGAGATTAACAACAATAACTAATACTAAAATAGAACAAGTATAACAATATTCTCTCTATATAAAAGCCTAATATACAAATTGTCCCCTCGGAAGTTCAACCAGGAGACCAGGAGTTCCATTGCTTGCTGTGACATGCACTGACCACCAGGAGGTGGTGCAAAGCAAAGGGAGGCCCGGCTGGCAGCCAGCAGCTGGGGAAGGGAGGCCCCAATCGGCCCTGGTTGCTGGCCAGGCCTAGGGACCCTACCGTGCACAAATTTCATGCACTGGGCCTCTAGTACTGTGATAAAGTTATGTGAATGTGTTCTCTCTTTTAAATATCTTTTTGTACTGTGTTCACCCTGCTTCTTGTGATGATGTGAGATGATCAAATGCCTTGTTTAGTTGACAACTTTCACCTTTTCACTTAGGGGAGGCACTTTACACTACTTTTTGGCATATCTGAATTGCCAGCATCACTACTATTGTGCTTTGGGGACATTGTTAAGTGAAATAAGGGTCTCCTGAACACAAGTACTGTGATACCTTCACAGTAGATCTGATAACTGAGATGGCTACTAATTGACTACTGGGGAGTGAGGCAGCCCACACAGCGTGGAGACACTGGACAAAGGGATGACTCACGTTGGGGTGGAACAGAGCAGAGGGTGCAAGATTTTATCTCGCTACTCAGAATGGCACACAATTGAGAATTTCTGGCTCGGCCTGAACAATGAGGTGATTCCAGCTAGTCCTTAGCTGTGACTCTGCTCCCTTCTGTCCTTTGGATGTGGTGATGGCATTGGTGGCCCTGGTGGGGAAGCACTGAGAAGAACTCGGCTGCACAGAGGAGCCTCTGTCTGACCTGGCAGCTCGCTGTTTTTATAACGTGGTAATTGAGTTGAACACAAAGTACAGTAACTGATCTTCCCTGCTTCCTGGCCGAGTGAGCGATATCCAGAGTCAGTGTGGATTTCTAGAGATTAAAACTAATGAGTGAAATCCTAGCTACCTCAGAAAAATATATACATTTTTATGTCAGCTTTCATTAACATGTCTATGTCAGAAGTAGAGGAGGAGAGAAATGGAAGAGTTAGATAGAGAGGGATGACTGGAATCACAGAAATGACTCTAGAGTAGAATCCAGAATCCAAATGGATTTCAGAAATGTGTGGGTTAGACAAAGAATGATAACTGGAATCATAGGTGTGATCCTGAACTTGAAGAGGCAGCTTATGCAGAGGCGAGGCCATGAATCTGAGGTCAGGGAAAACAATTCTCTGCCCTCTACTGCCTTGGGAACTGCATCTTCATTCCCATCTCTGTGAAACTGGAGGTATTAGCCTTACCTCATAGGTAGAGAGGATTAAATACAAGAATCCACTTCTCTAAGGATGTATGTTTATCAAAGATCATTAATTGCATCCTCTTATTTTACAGCTGAGGAATGTAAGTCCAGAATGGTGAGCATGAACTTGGATCCCAAACGTTTCGCTTGAGTCAGGATTCCTTGAGAGCAAAGGCCAGGAACCCAGGTGCTGAGTCACAGTGTTGGCTCTGCCAGCTCTGACACTGTGACCTTGAGCAAGTAGCTTGCACTCTCTGTCTCAGTTTCCACATCTGGAAAGTGGGGTAATAACTGTGTCTAATTCAAGATTGAGTGTGGCAATTTAAAAAGTCAGACTAAGTATGGTGTCTGCCCATTGCAAGCTCTCAGTACTGTTCCCTATTATCAGTGAGAGACGGAACTTTCCACGGAACTTTCCTTGAATGCTTTCAGTGTTCCCAAACCATTTCTTATGATCATTCTTATTTTACACTCAGCATGTATATTTTACTCATCAACTGGTTGAATCTTTCCTCTAGAGCAGCGGTTCTCAATCTGTGGGTCGCGACCCCTTTGGCGGTCGAACGACCCTTTCACAGGGGCTGCCTAAGACCATCCTGCGTATCAGATATTTACATTACGATTCATAACAGTAGCAACATTACAGTTATGAAGTAGCAACGAAAATAATTTTATGGTTGGGTCACAACATGAGGAACTGTATTTAAAGGGCCAGAAGGTTGAGAACCACTGCTAGAGCTTAATTGCTGAGGAATTAAATCTTGGTATTTCACAGAGAAATAAAATAGGCATTAAACTATTGTTGTAGCCCAGCATGGCTCAGTGGTTGAGCATCAACCTATGAACCAGGAGGTCATGGTTCGAGTCCCAGTCAGGGCACATGCCCAGGTTTCGGGCTCAATCCCCAGTGTGGGACATGCAGGAGGCAGCCAATCAATGATTCTCATAATTGATGTTTCTATTCTCCCTCCCCCTTCCTTTCTGAAATCAATAAAAATATACTTTAAAAAAGCTGTTGTTGTAAAGTGGGTCCTTGGGGTCTTCTGAACTATAGTTACTAGCCACTGACATTTCATTACCTAACCTTTATTCTGGAACAGTCTGTGACAAAAGAAAACTATCAGAACGCTAGGCTTGGGCAGCTCTCTTCCCTCTTTGTAATATGCCATTTTCTTAACCCAACACTTTATGAAGCAACGTGGATATCTCTTTTGGCTTCTAAATTCATCGGTGGTGTCAGTTGGTGATGAAATGTCAGAGAACTGGAATCCAACTGTCCCCCTGCCGTTCTCTAGCTTTCCCTGGGAGAATGGTAACATTTTCAAATGGCTAAAAATCTCCAGGCAACGCTGCTCTCCTCCTGCAGAGCAGATTTATTACAGAGTGGTTGGCATTTCCACATGCTCCGCATTTGTCAGTGTCAGCTTCATATGCTTTCTCAGGTCTCTGTATATATACAGGCATAATTTAAATCTCCGGCGAACAAAGACTATTTTTCTAACTTGGAGATATTCCAAAAGACCTTTGCATTCTGTCTATTTTTAAATGTTTGTGCAATATAAAAGTATGGTAATATCAAATAGTACAAGGAGGACTGAATATTCTGCTTCCAGCAATGGATCATGTGTACATGTTAGGCACTTTAATATACAACATTTTATTTAACTGTAGGATGAATATGCCTTATTCTCAGTCTTCAGAAGAGGAAACTGCAGCTCAACAACATGAGCTACTTGCTCAGTCACACACACACACATGCCACACTAGCTGAGAGTGGCGAAGATGGGACATAAGCCATTCTGATCAATGTTTGATGTTCTTGCCATTTAATCACAGCCACCTCTGCAGAATAGTACTTGTTCATTCATTCATTCATTCAACAAGTACTATTTGCTGAGCACCTACTATGTACCAGGTACTATGCAAAGCTCTGGTGATACAGCAATAGAAAAATAAGCCAAAATCCCTGCCTCCAAGGAGCTTACATTGTAGTGAACAAACAACACAATTCTGTGAAAGGTCATCTTCCTGGGTGAGATGGAGGTAGAGGACACCACAGAACGCAAGGATGGCTGGGAGCACAGTTTCTGTTCCTCCCCAGATCATACCAGTGTGTGACATGTCCAAGGTAGGCATTTAGGAAGGTTTGAGAAGAATGACAGTGCATGAAGCTGTGACAGCTCCTACCAGGACTCTATTCTCTCCCCTGCAATATTTAGATTGCTCTCTTTGTGGGCTCAGGAATATATATATATATATATATATTGATATATATATCAATATATATATATATATATATTGATTTCATAGAGGGAGAGGGAGAGTGAGAGGAAGAGAAAGATAGAAACATCAATGATGAGAATCTATTGGCTGCCTCCTGCACGCCCCCTACTGGGCATCAAGACCACAATGCTGGCATATGCCCTGACTCAGAATCGAACTGTGACCTCAACCACTGAGTCACACTGACCGGGCTAAGGGTTTTGATAGCACACATTGCTGTTCTAGGAAAAGTAGAGATAAAGTGGGCAATTGAGCAGAAGCCATGGGGCAAGGCGTTATCCAGGCAGCGAGGACGGGGAAGGAATGGGAGTTCCAGGATGCCCAGGGCAGGTGCTCAATGAGTAACAGTGAACACTCTGTAACCACAAATACCCCTTTCCTCAAAATTCTGTAGTTGATAAGGGGTCAGTGGGGAGAGGAGGGAGGGGACATATGTAATACTTTCAACAATAAAGATTTTTTTTTTAGAAAGAAAAAAATTCTGTAGTTGAGTCCATGGAAAAACAAAACTTATCTTCCTGTTGTTATTTTCAACAGCAACGCTGAAGCTACCATTCATCCAAGCAATTTGCCTGTGCCAGGCATGTACTACGTTCTTTGTGTACATTGTCTAATTTAATCCCAACAATTGAAATTGAGACTCGGAGGAGCTAGTGAATGGAATTGAGATTTGAACTTGAATCTCTATAAAGCTCTTGTTCTCCCTCCCTCCCCCCACATACACACACACCAAGCTGCCTCTGTGATTCCCCAGAAGGCTTTAAAGATAATGTGGAAATAATTCATGATGTGCTCTGTCTTCTATATCTCTTCTACAACTCGAGCTGTGGTTCACAGACCAGCACAGGGGACCCAGTTAACAATGCAGAGCCTCAGGCCCGCTTCAGACCTAAGGAAGCAGAATTGCTTTTTAATGAGACTCCTGGGCACAATCAAGTTTAAAAGGCACTCCTCTATATCTATTGCTGAAAGATATGGCATAAACACTCTGAAAGATGGTGTGGGGATACTTATCTCTGACTCCAAAAATAATAATTTCTAGAAGTGAATTGATGGTAACTGTTCAACTTAATCAAAGAGTGAAAATTTAAAAACTTGTCTGGGCACCTGTTAAATAAAGTTGGAATGGAAGAACCACTGAGTGATCTTAGAAGTTAGCTAAAGTATAAAAGGTGAATTTCTGCTTCAAGAAGTTTTCATAGGCCTGTTGAGCATACACCTGGGACACCAATGGAGCTCAGATGTCATGCTACGAAGGGAGAGGACATAGAGAGGCTTGGAGTTATCTCAGCCCTTCCTCTCTCACTTCTACATCCAAACCCTGAGTCCTAACCATTGTACCAGAAATCTTTTCTACCTGCCCTCCACATGCCATTCATGAACTCAAGCCCTCAGTTTTGGGGCCTTCCTGAATCCAGGACCAATCAGGTCCCTTGCTTTCTCACCAACCTTTAAGGCCCCCCTACTGGTGTCAGAAGTAACTCCTGCACCTTAGCCTGGCATTTGGAATCCTGCAGGACTTGGCCCCACACTCTTTGCAGCCTCTTGTCTCACTCTGGACATCTCTTCCCAGTTCCAAGCCGTGATGCTTTAGGCACGTGTCCACACTACGCCACACCTGTACCAACACTGCACTTATGTCCCAACCGCTCATGGCACCTAGACTGCCCCTCTGACCTCTCTACAACTAGCAAATCCTCCTTCTCCCTCAAGTGAGTTTATACTTGGAGTTTGTGAAGACTTTCCTAAGCTGTACTTACTACTTATCAGAACCTGTTTGGCATTATGGCTTATCAATTTTTTTCTCCTTTGTCAGGCTGTGGGCTCCCTGAGGACAGTGATCATATCTTAACCATCTTTGTGTCATCGGAGGCTACCCAGTCAGTGCTTCTTAGATGGAGAAGATTGCTGAGAAAGGGCCACGGCCCACGGGACCCTACAGGGTGAACTCAGTATGAAGAGGCTCTGGAGTTTTCTTCCGACTCAGGCAGAATGGTGCCATCACTCGCCAGCTGTGTGATGATAGGGAACTGCATTAGCCTCTCTGTGTCTGTGTTCTCCAGGCTAAGCGGGGATTATAATGTCTGCTTCACAGAGCTGTTGTGAGGATGAACGTAAGTTCAGGAGCTTGCAGGTCCTGCTTTCTGAAGATTTAGACTTCTGTGACCTTCACCCTTTCTTCTTGCCACACCCCTTCCCTTTCCCTGGACCGCTCCTACCAATTATTTAAATCTCAATCTTGATGTCACTTTCCCCTGCAAATGTCCTGACTCCCCCACATCTGTGGGCAGTGCCACGGGCACGCCTTCCTCCAGGACCCTGGCCTTCCTCCGTCACACACTCATCTCACTGTGGCATGATTCCTTGTCAATAGGTCAACAGCTAGAGCAAGAACGGTACTATTTATTGAGCTCTTACTATGTGCCAGGGACCACGGCAGGTTTTTTTCAGGCACATCCTAATTAATCCTCGCAATGACTCTATGAGCCAAGGTTTTATTATTCCCACGTTACCAACGAGGAAACAGGACAAAATAGATTCTGTAAATTGTCCAAGATCACCCAGCTAGTGAGTGTCAGGACTGAGATTCAAACCCAGCTCTGTCTAACTTGAACCCATGTTCTTCACACTAGGCTAAGGGCTTCTGCTCCAACTCCCATCATGCTCTGGAATATGCTGAAAACAAAACATAACACACAAAACCTGAAACCCAAACCGTGTTTAAAACAAATGCTCAGTAAATCGTAAGCTCCAAGACTCCTCTGCCTTTCCTGTCGTCCCTTGGTTTGCAGCACGGCTGGGACCAGAAGCTGCTGCTGTTGACTGAACTCATTACAAACCCACGGAGCGAATTGCAGAGACCCGGCTGTGCCAGCCTCCCTAGCCTCATTGCAGGTTCCCAGGGCATATGGGCACCAGCTCGTTTAGAAGGCATTTTAAACAAAAGCCCACAGCAGAAATGTTCAGCATATGTTAGAGTAGGTAGGGATTCACGAAATCTTAAATCAACTTGCTTTTTATAGCCATTCGGAGAGGGGCAAGTGAACACGCCCTGGCTTCCTTCAGCACACACTGAGCCCGGCCGGGCTGAGTCGCAGAGCAGTAGCCAGCATCAATGCTTGTGGATCCGAGGGTCCCAAGCTCCCAGCCCCCACCCTCTCCCACCATCCTCCCCAAGACAGTGCCAGCTATAAACACACCCCTCAAGAAATTTTTTAAAAAATGACATAAGTAATGCATGTTAACTAGAAGATAGGTTTAAGCAAAAAACAAACAAACAAACAAAAAAACACCCTTACTCCCATTTCCCTAAAGACATTTTGGTGTTTACCGTGTTTACCTTTTCAGTATTTTGGGTTTATTTCTTTTTTTTTTTGATAATATATATGATGTTATATATACACACATAGAATTACACATGCACATATACACACTTATATACATACATGTATGTATTTACTTCCTTTCCCAAATTGTGATTATATTAAATATTGTGTAATTTGCCCCCTCCCCCTTAATACTACCATTTCTAGTCAATAATACACATCTACATGGTCATTTCAAATGGTGCTATGGCATTCTGTTGTATGGCTTATCCTAATTTATCTAACAATCCAGTGTTGTTGAATATTCACATTGCCTAACGAGATGCTGTTGTCAACAGCACCTCCAGGAATACCCTCATACATACCACTGTGAGCACCTGTCCCATTATTTCTCAAAACAAATTTCCCAGGCACCATATCTTAAAAACAAATGACTACTTACCACTGGGGGTTGTAATCACTCCTTAATAGTCTGATGTGAATTAATTTTAAAACTCCTTTTTTATAACAGTTATGAACCCTGATAATAAAAGGATGCTTGTTGAAGGTGAGGTTGAGCAGGTGTTTGGGAGAAAGGGGGACTGGAGAAAAAATGTCTTGGAGATAGACGGCATCACTAGAGGAAGGTAGGGCTTGGTGCCATGGGCTAATTAAACATGTTAGGGTCAGGCTGAGGATCTTGGATTAAAACAAAACAAAAACCAGAGAACAGAGATGGAAAGCCCTCTACACTGGCCTCCTTGATTTGCAATTTCACCAACACTGGACTTTGGCATGAAATCTGGGAATGGTCATCTTTGTTGATCTTTTGGAAAATATTTTAGCAATCAAGAACCACAAACATATTCAGACTATTGGATATAGTAATAGTACTTCTGGAAATATATTCTAAGGAACTAACATCAAAGAAAGATACACGAGCTATTGCACAAAGATGTCCCTTACAGAGTTACTTACAGCAACAGAAACTTGTACTCAATGAAAATAGTCAATAGTTATTTTGACACACCTACCTGATAAAATACCATGTAGCCATCCAATACTAGCTATGTGGATCTTGGGCAAATTATTTAGTCTCTCATCTGTTAAGTGGAGGTAATAACATTTATTCTTGCAGGACTGTTGTCAGGATTAAATGAGATAGTATTTGAAAAGCACATAGCATGGTGCCTGACACATGGTAAGTGTTGAACAAATAGCTGCTAAGTATACAGAGAATCTGTGACACTTATGGGAATGAATGTGATATAAACAAAAAGCTGCCCACAACGCATACATGCATTTGTCAATAATGGGGAATCCCTGAGTCTGGAACTGTATATCTCTTCATCTCAGTGTGGACTTTGTGGGTCTCCACTTTCAAGACCTGGACACTCTGTCTTGTCAATGCCCTGGGTGTCAGGCTGGGAGAGTCTGTTCTTTCTGTAAATTATCAAAAGCCTGAAGTAGACACTAGAGTGCCAATGTATTGACTTACTGAGGGAAATGTAAACACCGTGTGGAACAGAGAGACCTGCCCCAGCACTACGATGCTTTCTCTCCTGAGAGGCAAGAAGCAGAGGGAGCCAAAGCAGAAGCCACAGTATAGGATGCAATTATGGCAACATCAAACCCTAATGCAGAGGTTCTCAACCTGTGGGTCGCGACCCCATTGGGGGTCGAACGACCCTTTCACAGGGGTCGCCCAAGACCATCGGAAAACACATATATAATTACATATTGTTTTTGTGATTAATCACTGTGCTTTAATTATGTTCAATTTGTAACAATGAAAATACATCCTGCATATCAGATATTTACATTACGATTCATAACAGTAACAAAATTACAGTTATGAAGTAGCAACAAAAATAATTTTATGGTTGGGGGTCACCACAACATGAGGAACTGTATTAAAGGGTCACGGCATTAGGAAGGTTGAGAACCACTGCCCTAATGAGAGAAAAAACACCAAATGTTCTGGGAGGGATGAATGGACAAACAAAATGTGATATATACACGCAATGGATTACTATTCAGCTTTCAAAAGGCAAATGCAATTCTATGCTACAACATGGATGGACCTTGAAAACATTATGCAGAGCGAAACAAAACAGACACAAAAGGACAAATACAGTAGAAGTGTACTTATATGAGGGATCAAGAAAGAACAGAGGTTGCCAGGGGCCGCTGGGAGCAGGAATGAGGAGTTATAGCTTAATAGGTGCAGAGTTTCAGTTTGGGATGACGGTACAGTTCTGAAGGTAGATGGTGAAGATGGCTGCACAACAGTGTGAATGTACTTAATGCTGCTGCATTGTCCACTAAAAAATGTTCAAGATGGTAAATTTTATGTTATACACATTTTACCACTAAAAAACTCTAAAACCCAAAGCCTAACATGAGAGGCAGTGGCACATGGTGGTAAGAGCATCACATTCTGGCTCAGCCTGTTCATCAGCCATGTGCCATTAGACAAGTTACTTACACTCACCATTATCTGCCTGCAAAGCTGGGACTCTGATAACATGCAGTGGTTCTCAACCTTCATAATGCCGCGACCCTTTAATACAGTTCCTCATGTTGTGGTGACCCCCAACCATAAAATTATTTTCGTTGCTACTTCATAACTGTAATTTTGCTACTGTTATGAATCATAATGTAAATATCTGATATGCTATATGTGTTTTCCAATGGTCGCGACCCACAGGTTGAGAACCGCTGATTTATAGTTCCTGGAGTTGTCGTAAGGATTAAAATGAGTAGATATATGTGGAGCACTGAGTCTTAGAACAATGCTGGCCACACAGTGAGTCCTATGTAATTGCTAGCAAAAATAAATACATACATACATACATACATACTTCCTTGGTTTCTCATGAAAGATGAGGATCAGAAATACTCCAAGTCAGTGGAACTGGGGCGTTATCTTTGTAGAGCAGATCTACAGGAGTCATTAGGTTGCTTGGCAAACATGGCACAGAAGAAAGAGTTAGAGAAATTGTGTGTCTAATAGTATCCAGCTCAGACAGCCTGATTTTATCAGAGGGATGTCTTGCCAGCAGAACTGAAAACACTCAACACCCACTGACTAAAGCTCAGTGTCTCCCGAGAGGCTACTGGTCAGAGTGGCTGGGGCTTGCTTTTGCCTCTGTCCATTGTCAGCACTTCCAAGGCTGGCCAGTTCCTCTCCAAAGCCTGTGAACACCCCACTCTCTGCCCTATTTTAATGTATTGTCTTTACAGCTTTGTTCCCTGAGAGACTTCTATTTCTCTGGAAGGAAACATGGAAAATGACAGCAGCCTGATTTATTGGTGATTGCAGAATTGTGGGTAAAATATTTTGAGTTCCATTGCTGGAGCTATAATGGCTGTGAAATTTTAAAGACCAATTTTAAATGTATCATTGTTGCCCAGTATTTTCCTGTTTGTAAGCGGTTTTCGCTTGGTGTCTGATTGTTCGGAGGGCTGTGTGCAGCATGAGTAATGAACAGGCCACTGGGTCTCACATTCATTCCAGCCTGTTACCCATCCCTGGGTTGTCTTCAGATCCTAAGCAAGTGTAATGAGGGGCTTGATGTGGTGTCTGAATGTATGATGAGCCCCATTCATTTGCTTTTACACTCTGGTAAACAGCTGTCGAACTTTTCCTGGGTGCTTTATTCTTAGCTTTCTATGGCTTGAAGTCACTTCAAAACGAGCAGTGCTCTGCACACCTGTGTGTCTGCATGTCCAAACTCCTACCCACAACCGGATCAGGAGCTGTTGCTGCTCTTAGGGTATGATTCCCAGATGTGGCTCTGTCTGAATGAATGGTGCCTTTAAGTCTTACCTTACTAAACAGGGGCTTGTCTCTGGCCACCGTTGGAGTCTGAGATGATCTCTACTTCTTGTGCTGGGCTGGTAAGGAGAGGAAGGCACAGCTGAGGCCAGGCTCCCCTAACCCATGGGGTAGTGGACAGTGTCAGTCCATTACTCACATCGCTTCGGGCTGAGTCAGGGTGTATGGGCCAACCTCTCTGTGCAGGGTGTCTGAGGACTTTTCAGACTGCAGCCGGCTGGAGTGCAGTGGAGTTAATCCACCGGGGAGCATCTCTCTAGCAGGGATCCTTGGTAACTGGGGCATAAATATCCAAGCACCCTCTCCCTGGTATGGGATAATTATCACACATGTTTTGTACTGTTCCCCAGGTTTTTCCTATGAGATTAAGCTCCAGTGGCTCCCTGTGGTTGCTGCTCCCCCACACGTGGTCCTGGAATTATCCAAACACACCCATTGCCCTTGAATCCCTGTCTCAAGGTCTGCTTTTGAGAGAACCCACAGTCAGATGCATGCTGTTGAGAAAAGAGCACAAGGTTTAAAAGTAGAAGAGCTGGCTTCTTCCTGGCTCTGCACATGTCACATGCTTTAGGTCACCAACTTTATTCTCTCAGAGTTATTGTTCTCTTAACTATAAAAACCAGAGCAAATAAGCCCTATGTCATTCACTGGGCCATTTGTAAAGCCTGAGTGTGAACATGTAAGAGGAGGGGCTCAACAGGATAAATGTCTTTAGAAATGTTCGTGGAACTGTTTTTGTGGTGCTGCCACTTCCCCATTGTCTGCAGAATGTCCCCCAAAGTACTTATCTACACTCTTCTTATCTGTATTCATACTAAACCTTGTGGACAACTCCAATGAATCAGCATTGTTATGAAAAACTTCAGGATTTTAGTATTTTTGTGGCTATTTCTTTATGATTTCTTATTCCTGTTTCTTAATATCAGAATTTCAAATATAAAGAAATGTTAAAAGAATAGGCCAATAAATGCTGGAGTTTGATTCAACAATTGTAAACATTTTGCCATATTTGCATTGTCTGTTGGCCTATCTACCTATCTATCCATGTTTCTGTACTATTTGAAATTAATTTCTAGACCCCAGACACTTTACCCCTAAGTACTTTTCCCAGCTAGGCCAATATCCCACATGTACAATATGCTTCTTGTACCTAAGAATATTAGCCTGATTTTTATATCATCTAACCGTGCACCTGTATTCAAATGTTCCAATTGTGCCAGAAGGTCTATTATAGTTTATGCATTTTTTAGCCAGGATCCACTCTAGGTTCACTGCCAAATGCCTTTGCTTAGAAACAACCATCCTGGCTCTGACTGTGTGTGTGTGTGTGTGTGTGTGTGTGTGTGTGTGTGAGAGAGAGAGAGAGAGAGAGAGAGAGAGAGAGAGAGAGAGAGAGAGATGCCCTTGAGCATTCTTTTCCAATTAAGCCAGTGTTGTGGCTCTCTGGGCCTTGGAAGACACTGGGACAAACCTTGTCTGGACATGGATCTTGCTCAGCTTTGTGGCCTCTGCCAGCAACAGAGGGTTCCAAGCAAGTGGCACCTGCCAAGTCTGCCTGGCCATTCATGTCAGGGCGGCACTAACCACCTCTGTGGCCGTCTTCAGTGGTCACCTGCCAGACACTCCCATGGAAGTGCTGCCAATAGCATCAGCTGCCGGTGGAGGAAGAAGGCACCCTGCCCAGTGGCTCAATGAAAGGTAGATTTTATCCTTTTTGGGGAAAAATATCAAACCGCTTGGCAGGTAGAATGCCTGTTTAGACAAGTTAGTATAGGCTGTCATTCCCAATTGCCAATGTTCTTCTGTCCCTTCCTATCTTCACACAGATGATGAAATAAGGGAGATAAAAGATGATGGAGTTTAGAGAGCAAGCAAGCACACAGACCAGAACAACAGTAATAAATACTAATCTCACATGGAATTCATTTAAATCTTCTCTGCCAAAGCCGTCTCCTTTTTCTATACTTTACATTTTAATTCACGATAGCACCATAGAGCTACTCAAACTAGAAACCTCATATCAGGAAAGACAAACAGATTTGCATTTTACTATCAGAGCCAAACTGGTTGCAATGGGTGCCTGGTCCACCATATTGAGGAAGATTCTGAGGCCACGTCATGGCTCAGGGGAGGGAGTGGAAAGGTAGGTGATCCTTGCAGTAAGCATGGGGAGGGCACTCAGGGGGCTTGAGGGCCACGTGTTTACTAGCCAAGGCTTATAACTAGCTGAACTCTTTTCTTTTCCCTCACCTTTCAAATGCACAGAGTCCTGTTTCTCTAGCTCTGATTCCTTTCTTGCCATCCCTCCTGTCCCTTCTTAGTTCTGGTCCCCTTGTCTCTCACCCAGCTCTATCACTGGGCTCCCTGCCTCCAGGCTCTCTAAGATCTAATTCATCTTGCCCACAGAGCAATTTTTCTAAGCACATTCCCACACTGCTGACAAGCTTCCATTGCCTCCCCACCACTTACAGGATAACATCTAGTAGAGTCTTCAGCAAAACATATTAGAGCCTTGGTGATCTGGTCCCTGTCCATTGTCCTATCTCATTTCTGCCACTCCATGATTTCCTCCTCAGGTAAATATTTCAGGCACATTGAGCTATTTGCAGTTCCCAATAGGCCATGCTTTTCCATGCCCTCCAGGCTTTAGCCCATGCAATTTCTCCTTGTCTGATATGCCCTTCTCTCAGCCCCTTTAACATGCTGATACTGTGCACCATCTCCTCTGGAAGCTTTTCTTACTGGCAAGTCTCTCTCTTTCACCTTCCCAACTCAGATTCTGTGGCTTCTTCTTCCCTGTGCTTCTTTAGGGTTTTGTAGGTTAGGCTGTTATTACTTACTTCACTGTATTTGCACTTATACATAGTCTACTCATTTATTCATTCAGCAAATATTTATTGAGCAGCTTCTATATACCAGGCACTGTTCTAGGAGCTGGAGATAGAGTGATGAACCTTATAGGCAAAGTCCCTGCTCTCAAGAAGCTTGTATTCTTGTGAGTGTCTTGTATGTGTACAATATGCAAATAAGCAAATATATAATTTAATGGCAGATGAAAGAGAGAACAGAAAGTTCTTTCTTTGGCAGAAAGTGGGGTGCTGTTTTAGCTAGTTGGTCATGAAAGACATTTTTTTGGCCAAGTGACCTTTGAGCAGAAATTTGAATGAAGTGGATGAGTGAGCCAAGCTGACATTCCGGGAAGGAGTGTTGTTGCAAGCAGAGGAAATGGTGTGCAAAGGCCCTGTGGCATTTCTGAGGGATGTATGAGGAAGAGCCAGAAATGAGTGAGGCTGAAGAGGAGGGAGTGACAGGAATCATGTCAGAGTCAAGGTCAGAGAAGGAGCAGAAGTGGGGGCATAGCATACTGGTCCTTCGGGAGCAGAACAAGGGCTTTGGAGTCATTCTGCACGAGCAGGGAAGTGTGTGATACATGTTGTGCCGAGGAGTGACACAATCTACTTTGTTCTTTAAAAGCATCGGAGGCATCGGCTGGCTTTTGTGTTGAGAATAGACTATAGGGATGGGGTAGAAGCAATGCTCCAGGCAGACACGACGGCATGACCAGGGTGGTACAGTGGTGACTGAGAGGACAGGATGAGTTTGTGACAGGTTTTCAAGGCAGAGTCACTAGGATTTTCTGACAGCTTGGATGTGGGGGTGGGGGGGTGAATCAGTCAGTTAAAGGTGACTGCAGGAAACTGCATCTTAACAATCAGTTCACACGCCACTATCTCCTTCTAAATCGGTGGTTCTTGACCACCCCTCCCCCACTTCACTTTTCTTGAATTCTGGATACCTTTGAGAATCTGATCACAGCTATGGATTATTATTCCTGAAAAATTCACAGTGTGCAAACACATAAACAATTTTGTCTATAATTTCAGAGGGTCCTGTACCCACTGAGTCCCACCTGTGAGTCCTGGGGCCACAGTCCCTGCCCTGCCCTTTGAGCTCCTTGGAGCTGGCCACACCATATTCAAACAGCATACTCATCTCTGTTTCCTGAGCAGAGTAACCTGAAGACAGTCGCTGCTCAGTAAATGCGCCGAATGACTGATAACCAGCTGCTTCTTTATTCTAACTCTTTATTTGTCCTGGCAACAAGGAAGCATGCCCTATTTACACTCCTACCAGTAACTGGAGCCATTAATGCACTATAATAATAACCAAACCAAAGCAACAAACAAAAAAAAGCTAGGGAGCGGGGAGAAGGAAAAACGAGGCAAGGGAATCACAGCAGAAAAGCATTTTTAAAAATGTTCCTTTCAAAAAGCGTTGGTGGAGATGCATAAGGGAGGAAAACATGTGAGTAAAAATGTTATCATTATACTGGTAACGTTGGGACATTTTCCACCTCCACTGCAGGCAGAGGGCATGGCTTGCTTTAGAATTTCTACACAGGAAGAGGGAGATTCTGGGGTTCAGGTTGCAGCCAAGCCCCAGGCTGGGCTCTGGGAAGGAGGGAACAGTTTATCCTGAGTATCCTGAGCTCAAGAACCCCTGAGGGGGTAGGGGAGGCCGGGGCGGGCTGACAGAGAAAGGTCTGATGGGATTGGTGACCAACACGCAAACATGTCACCTAAACCCAGAGGCAGGGCCGTTTGAAGTGATCACCCCGACGCTGAGTCAGAAGATTAACCTGGTTGTGAGGACACTGATCACGCAAAACCAGTGGCCTCTGGAGGGTGCCAAGAGGATTTAGTCAAGACAATGGCCCTTCTCTCTTCGAGTTTAACAGGGGCCTTATTTAGAAATTGAAGAAATCCAGGAGGAAGTCTTCCTCTCCTTTTAACTCCTTTTAACAAAGGAGTTCGGAACCACAAAAAATAAGGAATAGCAGCTTCAAACTGTGCAAATTAGGCTTGTTATTCCTGAATCTGCCTGTGGAAGATAACTGATGACTCCAATGTGGTAGAATTCGGGAGTCTGGCCCTTCCTGTTCCATATTTCCTCTAACCCTGACAAGGATCCGTGAGGTTGTTCTTATTTCTCTTCCCCTTTATAGGTGAAGGATATGAGGCTTCGGAAGTGCTCACTGCTAGAAAGTGGTAGAGCAAGAATTGGGACCCGGATGCGGCTGCTCTGAGTTCTCTCATTCATGAGGCAGCCTTGTTAAATGCCTACATTGCTCATCCAAGAGAACAACAATTAGCCTTCCCTTGTCCTGTGAGTCAGAGGGAGGTTGGGAAGGGCTTGCTGCTCACCACCTTTTCCCCAGCTTACACATCTCACAGAAGAATGCCATGGGGAACCCCAGCCCTGTGGGAGCCAGGCTAGGAGGGCGGGGGGTCATCTGCTGGGAACTGGCGGCCTGGGTCCCGCTGTTGACATCTCTGTGCCTGTTTGACAGCTCCTGCTGGAGCAAGGCTGCTGTGTGGGGAGAAGACATGTTCTCATCTCGCCCTTTTGTGGGATGAGGCGGCTGGCCCAGTGGAGACACAGCAATCAGAACCGATTCCATTCAGATCCTGTTCATTTCACTCCTGTGCCCAAGGGCTCATGGGCTGCTTATAATTTCGGTCTTTATTTTCCAGACTTTTAAAAATTTTGCCTCAAAGTGTAAAAAGGCAGCACTAACTTTTAAAATAAGGTACGGCAAAGAGCAAGAGAAGGCGGTGGGGGCGCTCGGCAGAGAGAAAACTACCTGAGTCTCTAATGCGTCTCTTCTGAGCTTCTTACAGTGAAGAGAGAAGAGCTCCCAGACAGGGGAAAAAATCTTAAGAGGCTCTTGATAGGAAATATGCTGGCACTTGTCATCTACCCAATGGCTCCTAATCCTCTTTTATAAGCTGAAACCCCCTTGAATTGGATTATAAAATTCCTCTTGGTAGAAGGCACTTTGCTTGAAAATGCAAAGCTCTTGATTGAGAGAGAAAACAAACACTAATTTGAAATGCCTTGCCTCAGGGAAGAAGATGTGGGTGGAAGCTTGAAGGAGCCCTGCTCCTGCCTTTTGACCGCTCAGTTTCCAGATGTTGGATGAGCACCCAGACCTGAAGACGAGGGCATCCCTCCCTCCGCCCTCTCAAGTCAATGGACATTTCCATGGGAGCTGCTACTTTGACTTGTTTTTAACAATTACTTTACGTTCAGCAATGGGAAAAGAAAGTCTTGTGCAGAAGCCAAAGAGCCCGGTTCAATGGCCCATTAATTGGATCAAAGCTCCCCTCAATGCAGGGATAATTGCTGGTAACTGGCTAAAGTCTGTGACCTGGGATTGGATTGACAAATATCAGATGGCAACTCAGGGAGATTAGAGATAAACTGGCAACTACTGAAGACTGGGGGGCAGAGAGGAGGGCTGTTGCTAGGACATTTTCTCGATGCCAGCAGCTCAGTTTGCTCTCTTATGGACCATAAGACCTTTTCCTAGATGCTCATCTCACCTCTGATCTGTGTCCTACATCTTCCACCATTCAATTCTGTGCTCTTTCGACTCCTGCTTGTAGTTTGGCAGTGGCATACTTTAGTTTTCTGAACACCACGCGAGGTTTGGGGCGGGGGTGGAGGGGAGCAGGCTGGGTCTCTGCTGTGCCTGGAGGTGGGGAAGTTGGGTCTGGAAAGAGCTGGGCATCGGTTAGGAGCAGAAAGGGGTCCCTTAGTCCCCAGGCCCGTGCCAGGGCACCGCCTGTGGGATGCCAGTAAGCACCTCAGCACCCGGCAGAAGGAATGGAGACACTGCTGTTGGGTCACTTTGTGCTTAACATTGTGCAGTTCTGTAAAGGGCTGGCAATTCTGTGATCTCATTAGTCGGTTGTGTTAGGATCTACAAAAGCGGCGGCAGTATCCATACTCTTAGGGGCCTTTTGATGATCACACAAAAAATCAGGAACGACATCCAGGAGCAGATGGGCCAAAGGTCTCGCTCGCCCTTTTTCCTTTCAAAATCGATGCTGACTCCTGCCCAGCCTTCCCCACAGTGCTACCAGCCCCTGACTCAGCCCAGCCCTGGCAGGGCTTCCTTGGCGAAGAGGAAATCCCAAGCTCCCAGTGACAATGCTCTCTTGCTGGATCTGGATAAGATGACAGTGTCTCCCCACTTCTCAAAAACTTACAAGTCAAGCAAACAAGATTTCTAAACAAGGTGGGCTTAAACAGGATTTTCTGTGATCGCCAGTTCTCCCAAAGCCCAGCTCAGCCCTTCTTGGGAGGAGCATTCAGACCTGCTTGTGGGAGCCGGGAGCCAAGAGGCCATCTCCGCTGTGCCTGGAAACCACATGGCAGAGCCCTGAGATTCTGACCCAAGATTGGGAGATTTCTGAGAGTGTCCAACTCACTTGGGACAACATGGATAAAGAATATAGGCTTTATTTCAATTGATTCATTTCAAAAAATCCTTTCCTTTTTAAATGAATAATTTATGCACATGATACAAAATTTGAAAGATCCCAAAGAGTAGATAGTAAAAAAATAAGCCCCCTCCCCTTTTTTTGGGCCCTAATTAATCTTTCTGGGGACAACAGTGTCTGGGAGAGATGGGGAACAGGAGACAGGGGCCAGGCACTCAGCTCAAAGTGGGGATGTGAGGAGGAAGGGCCGCTGTGGGGAAGGGCACAGGGAGCTGGTGTGAGGTCGCTACGGAGCAGGTCTTGGGGGTTGATTGGAAGTGAGGAGCGGGGGTGGGGTGTAAAATGTCAGAAATGGGGATTCTATGAATGGAGAGTCAGTGAGGAGGGATGGGACAACACCATTCTAGGTTCTGGAAAGTGCAAAGGAGGCAGAGCAAAGTGGGGTTTGGTTTTATAGACTGTGTGTGTGTGTGTGTGTGTGTGTGTGTGTGTGTGTGTGTGTTTTCTGTGTTTCTTGCTGCTGTCTGTCTGCCTTAGATGAGACAGAATTTCTGCAGGGTAGACAGGCCCTCTGGAGAAACTTCTTAAGTCAACTCAGCCATGCTTGGTGGCTTTTCTACCACAGACAGTAGGGCTCAGTTTAGCATATTGACAGTAACCATGTTTTTCAAACCCCAATTAGGGGCTCAGTGTCTCACTGCGCTCTGAGTCCTGCTCTGTGAATGGAGTCATATGAATTTCTCACCAAGACATGTCGCCTGTCACTAGCCATGCTACGCATTGCCTTCACAGGAGGTACAAAGTCAGGACGCACAGGGTACAGGGACAGGCAGCGTTGTACCCCCTGAGCCAGTGGTCTTGAAGGGGAGAGGGTTGTAGACGCTGAGTGGAGTCTCTCTGCCCCACAGACGGAGCAGGCCTCAGTGACATGACATTGCTCAGATCCCTGTGGTTAATGAGCTCACCCTGGGCCGCCGGCTGGTCTGCTGTGAGGCAGCTGCCAGCCTCTTGGGCTGTGAGTCAGTCATGGGCTGTCCTTGATCCAGAACCTCCGCGTCTCCCAGACCCAGCGCTGCTGTGCTGCCTGCAGCGGGAGTGTGGCAGGAGGCTGCCCTGCCAGGCCACCTGCGGACTCCCTTCTCCCAGTGCCAGCCGGGAGCAGTGCAGTTGTTTAGACCTCAGGGCATTGTTGAGGAGCCCTTCTTCATGCTCACAGCCTCCTGTCCCAGCCCGAGGAGCCAGCCCAGCTCTGAAAGAGCACCACTGCACAGTGTTTCTTGGAAGCCCTCCAGAGATTTCACTGCATTAATCTCCTTTGTCCTTCACATAATTCCAGGGGCATTAGTCAGCTTTCATGGGCAGCATCTCAGCCTACTTCCCTTTTCACTGGAAGCATACCCACTGGCTTCTCCCTCCAAACCCTTGTGTTTCAGCTCCTGGTTGGTGGCTCTTCCGAAGGTGCTGTTAACCCTTACACAGCCACACTGGACGAAGAGGGGAGGGAAGGCGTATGCACTGACATTTACTGAGGCAGCTGCCGTAGCAGGAGCGCTGGCATGTTCCATCCTGCTGAATCCTCACCTAGGCCTCCAAGGTAGGAATTACCATCCATTTCATAAAGAAACTGACGGTCACACAAGCTATACTCCAAGTCAACAGCTAGTGAGGGGCAGAGCGTGGATTCAAATTGGAGTCCATGTGATTCCTGAAGCCCTGCTAATTCTACTAACCAGCAAAGCAGCCAAGCTGTTGAAGAAATCTCTATTCCCCACATTATTTATTTATTTATTTAATTTTGCCCCCCCCAAAAAAAATTCCTCCCAAAGTTTCTCACTTTAGGAAAACTTCTCACTGACTGCACAACCCTGTTCTCAGTCGTGGGCTGGTGTTTGGCAATGTGATGACACAATGTCGCAAAGCAGACAGGGTACGGTCTCCATTTGTCCAGGCCCTGCACCGGCCTTAATGATACAGACAGAGATCCATCTGACAGAGCGGGAGATCAGGCAGTGGCCTTTCTTTCAATCCTTTGAGTTCAGAGGATAGTCACTTACCAAGCCATGTGCCTACCTGCTCCTCTGCTCCCCAACCCAACCTCCCCACTCTCCTAGCCTGGCCTTCAGGTTCTCTGCTCTGGGCTCTTTCTTCCACACTCGTCCAACTGGAATTTTCTAAACAACGGTTCATATAGCATCATCTTCTGTCTATAAACTGCCAGATGAACCAGCAATCTCACTCTGAGTATGGAGCCAAAGGAAATGAAATCAGGATCTCGAAGAGATATCTGCACTGCCATGTTCATTGCAATAGTCACAAATGGCCAAGGCATGGAAACAACCTAAATGTCCACTGATGGGTGAATGGATAAAGATGTGGTGCACACGTACAATGGAATATTATTCAGCCTTAAGAAAGAAGGGGATTCTGTCATTTTCAATAACTGAATAAAACTGGAGGACATTGTGATATGCGAAATAAGCCAGACAGAAAGACAAATACTGCATGGTGCCACTTACATGTGAAAGCTAAAATAGTTGAAGTCACAGAGTAGAATGATGGTTGCCAGAGTTTGGGCATTGGGGGGCAGGTGGGTGAAGTGGGGAGATGTTGGTCAAAGGGTAGAAAAATCTCAGTTATGCACAGTGACTGTAGTTAACAATACTGTGGTGTATACTTGAAGTTTGCTAAGACGGTAGATCTTACGTGTGCTTCACCAAAGGAAAACTATGTGAGGTGATGGGTATGTTGTCTGGCCTGACTGTGGTGATCATTTCACAATGTATATGTATATCAAGACATCGCACGGTGCATCTTAATGATACACAATTTTTATTTGCCAATTATACCTCCGTGTAGATGAAAAGAACCCCAAACTCCCATGGTTCCCACACCTATGGGGAAAAGTCAGAATCCCTCAGGCAGTCATGCAGGGCTCCTTTGCCAAGCCCGTCTCCTACGTGTCCACATGGGCACCAGGATTAAGCCACTGGGGAACATGCACTGTCCCTGATTGGGTAGCATTTTCCTGTCCTCCAAGCCTTTGATGGTGCTCATCCTTCGACCTGGATGGCCTTTACTCCGGCTCTGAATGGCAGCCCCCTACCCTCAAAAGCCAGCTCTAATGTCACTTCTGCTGAGAAGATGTACGCTTTCTGCAACCCGCTGTGGGGGCCGACCATGCCCCTGTCTCCCTGAATTAGTGTCTGTCGTTCACAGGAGCCCAGCAGCCCACAACAGCAGTGGCAGGGTTCACTGGCACGTAGCAAGTAATTTACATTATTAATAGTAAAAGCACCAAAGTTTTCGGATGAGCTGTTTTTGTTATAAATGGGAGCAGATTCAACGATATTCTTATAATAATGTCATTTTCACTTACTTGCATGTTTTCCTGAGTAGGCAAGAAAGGGGTGGGGTTGCAGCCAGCTTGCTGATAATTGTTCCAAGTGTAAAGAAAAAAGATTAAGAAGGAATTGACAGATCTTGAGATGCATCGGTAGCCTGGGCTAATCTGTGATGCAGGCAGGGGTGCATGTCTGCATGAAGAATCTAGTGTGTGTGTGTGTGTGTGTGTGTGTGTGTGTGTGTGTGTGTGAGAGAGAGAGAGAGAGAGAGAGAGAGAGAGAGAGAGAGAGAGAGAGAGAGCTGGGGCAGGGTGCTTTATGTATTCACTGTATTCACGTTAAAACAAAATACTCCCGGATAAGAGCAACAATTATTTCTTATTTCCACCATATTGAAAGTTAACTGTGATAAACATAGAACAATGTGGAAAATAATTGATGTAATGTTAAGGGGGGAAAAAGAAAAAATCTCAAACTCTGTGTACATTATAAGTACAAAAAAGGTAGATGTGATCTGGAAGGAAGGCAGGAAAAGAACAGAAAAGTTCTCACTTGTCAGATGGTGAGGTTTTACTAATGGCTGGACCCTGTAGTGGGTGTCCTGCAGCTATTACCAGACCATCTGTCCAGCTTGGTGTCCTAGAGCTTAAGGGGTAGCAGACAACCCCACCTGCAGCCAGTAGACCTGGTGCCCACCGGCCACAAAGGGATAGCTGAAACGAAATCCTCTGCGCTGGTCCTCCCTGTCTCAGTCGGTCAGTAACCCAAGTCTGAGTCATCCCAGACATCCCTTTGCTAACGTTCCATCCTTCCATCATGCCCTGGACTGTCTTGCCTTTGACATGGCCCCTATCTCCCACACTCTATGACTGAGCCCTCTGGAATTGCTTGTTCCCCAACCACCAAACCACCAGAGATCTATAACTTTTTCTCTGCATGCCCCTTCCCACTCCCTCCTCATAATAAAGGCGGGCTTGCCCTGAGGGCACCTGGCACCCTCAGCCCTCTCCAGTCTCAGCTGCTCATCCTCCACACCCCACAGCCTCAGGGTTGGAAAGTGTCATCACCGTCCTTTTTCCCAAACACTGCTTCCACAGTATTGCTCCTCTACCCTCTGAGGGTCATGCTGCTCAGCCCACTGCTTTCTTCCCCACCATGTAGCCATCATTTTCCAGCCACCATCCCGGCCGTTCATCCTCTGAAGACTCAAGCACTTGGCTTATCATTTTCCTCTACACTCTCATCTCTGCTTTCAACCTGGTTGGCTGGTTTCTGCGTGAATGTCTCACCCAACTCCATGGCCCCATCTATTTCTTTCTTTTTCTTCCCAATTCCTCCAAAGAGTTGTCTCTACTTACTGTCTCTATTTTCCTTGCTCCCTTATCTTCCCCTCAGCCACTCTAAGCAGAATGCTAGTCCTGTGTGCCACCAACACGGCTCCAATTTAGGTCACTGATATCCTCCATCTCACCAAATCTAAGGGACATTTTCCCAGGCTCACCTTACCTGCCCTCACAGCAGCAACTGACACTGTTGACCATTCACTCTTTCTAAATAGATTTTTCTCTTGGCATTTAAGGTGAAATATTTTCCTGGTTTCTTTCTTAACTTTCCTGTATGCTTTGCAGGCTTACCCTTCTCATTGTCATCATCAAATGTTGCTATCCCTCTCTCCTTCTCATTCTATAATCTCTTCCTATGTGATCACATCCTTGTCCCAGCTTCAGTTCTCTATAGAGAACATGGAAATTTTGTATCTCTAGATTCAACCTCTTCTTTGAGTTCCAGACCCATAGATCCAACTCTTGACTTGATATTTCCATGTGGAAGCCTCAAAGGTAGCTCAAACTCAGCAGGCCCTAAACCAGTGATGGCGAACCTATGACACGCGTGTCAGAGGTGACACGTGAACTCATTTTTTTGGTTGATTTTTCTTTGTTAAATGGCATTTAAATATATAAAATAAATATCAAAAATATAAATCTTTGTTTTACTATGGTTTCAAATATCAAAAAATTTCTACATGTGACACGGCACCAGAGTTAAGTTAGGGTTTTTCAAAATGCTGACACGCCGAGCTCAAAAGGTTCGCCATCACTGCCCTAAACCAATCCTCCCCCAAACTGCTGGTCCTCTTCCAGTGTTCTCTGTCTTCAAGGATAGCACCTTGTCCATCTAGTTGCACAAGCCAGAAATCTAAGGGTCATTTTTAGTATATCCTTATCATGCACATCCTATCTGCAATTTATTACCAAGGAATATTTCTTTTCTCTCCCAAAAGTTTCTCAACTCCATCTACTGCTCTTGATCCCCAACTCAGTACCCTACCTAATCCAACATTATCATTTGCAAAGACTATTGCTATAGTTTGGGCAAGCCCACATTTAATCTGAGTCTCTCCAATCCAATATTCTTTTTGAAGAAGTCATCTAATTATGTCATCTTATGCTTAAAGCCTATGATGACTCTCATTTTTCCCCTTATTTCATTCTCTCCTCTCTAGCCTCTTTTCCTTCTTTTCCCCTTGCCCCAGTTCCCTCTTTCCCCCTTTGCTCAGCAGTTCCCTCTGTCCAGAATATTCTCCATATTCTTGGCATAGTTATCTTCTACTTATGCTTCACATTATCAGGGCAAGCATTACTTTCTCAGGGAAATCTTTACTGACCTCCCCTAAAAGTTCAAATTTTCCTTTAATAAGGTTTCACGACACCATGCATGTACTTTATCGTGGCACTAATAGAATAGACAGTTAAATGTTTCATCACTTGAGTAGAGGCTTTCTCTCCCACTGACATTAGAGTTCCATGAGGGACAGGTATCATATCTGATTTTGATCAGCACTGAATCTCAGCACATAATATAGTACTTGAGCTCCCAATTTAAAATAACTGCCTCCATCACTCTATTTCTTACAGTTTTATTGTTCTTCATATTAGTTGTAACCACTTGCCATATATATGTATTGTTTATTTCTTTATCTGTCTCACTAGACTGAAAGTTTCATGGGGAAGATCAGTTTATTGTCACCAATGTATTTTATTCACAGTCTCTAAATAGTAGCACCTAAAACTACTCTATAAATAGTTTTTGCACAGTGTTTAATAAATATTTATTGTTGAAAGAATAAATGTATTTTGCATAACAAAACAACTCTCCCCAGTAACAGTACATTATTTAGGCCATGTAGCTATCAAATAAGTATGTACTTACATGCCTGTATTTGCCATAAAAAATCCACTATATAAAGTTATGACAGTAACTGCCAAATTTACCAAAATGATTACCTTACCCTAATCCTATATAATAAAAGGCTAATATGCAAATTGTCCCTTTGGGAGTTTGACTGCTCGCTATGACATGCGCTGACCACCGGGGGTGGCATGGAATGAAGGAAGGCCCCAGCCAGCCCTGATCACTGGACAGACATAGGGACCCAACTCATGCACGAATTTCATGCACCAGGCCTTTAGTTAATATATAAAATAGATATCCTTGGTGCTATCTTTGAAGACAGACTTGTTTGTTTGCTTATTTACCATTAAAATAATTCACTAATTGCTCCCAAAAAAGGAAATCCAATAATTATACCCATAATTACAGTGCTATCTTTTAAGTAACTCTTGAGTTATTGTTTGTCACCTCCAGGCTAAGTGTCCTCCTTTTTTCATAGGTACTGCTGAATTGTCCTTCAAAGGGGTTTTACTAATATTCATAGCCACTGGTGGAAATGGAAATGCTCATTTTCCCCACAGGAAGGAGGGTTTTCAAAGAACAAACTGGCCATAGTGAGGGTGGATTGAGGAGGATGGAGAACAGAGGCCGGAAAGCCAGATATCAAGGAGTTGAAATCATAGGGAAGAATACTGATACCTGCCGTTATGTCTTATACCAATAGGACAGGGCAAAGAGGCTCAGGATGATGCTACACGCCCCCCCCCCCCCCCCCACCCCACCTCTTTTCCCAAACCTTACCTTGTGACTTCTGAGATGATGCCTGAAGAAATCTAGGTCACTTGCGCCACCTGCTGTCCAGATTGGAGAATGGCTGCTGACATCAATGCCTCCAGATTTTTGTTTCAAGAGATTTTTACTCAGCTCTCTCCTTTATCTGTGAGTTTCTTCTTCTTTTCTCCCTACAGCACACTGTATGAGCTATGAATGGACACAAAGGCACAGTTTGAGAGAGTGGCTTTGGGAAAAATGGGGCTCAGAGCTTCCACCTGTTCTTATTTCTGGCAATGTTTTAGCCACTTATTTCAATTCAGTGTACCATCAGGCCCCGAGTAGGCCCCGGAGTAACAAAAATTAATGAGATATGAGTCTTCTCCCCAAAGATCTCATAGGCTAGTAGGGAAGTCAGACAAATAATTTCATGCCGATGTCATGATAGAAGCAATAGAGACCTGGAGGGAAACGAGAAGTCCACCGGTGGGAACCCAGAGGGCTTCAGAGAGCTATTTCCCTAGGCTCTGAGGGACCAGCAGGGCTCACAGGTGGAAAGGAGGATTCATACTTTAGGCAGATGGAAGGGCATATACAAAAGCAGGGCAGTGAAAACCGTTACAGCCTATTCTGGGAGCAAAAAGTTGGTAACTACTGCTAACAATCTGTTCTAGATCCTTTCATGCTTTTGAGATGCATTTTTCAAATGTGAATATCTGAGGGCAGATGTATGTGTCTGTGACTTCCTTTCATTTTTACTGCACAGTTTTGAAATTTCTCCATGTTGGTGAATCAAGACTTGTCTCATTCTTTTAACTTCTGCACAGTGTTGATCTATCATAGTCCCTCTTTAATGGACATTTTAGGCGGTTTCCCATTTTTCACCTCATATGCCTATCTTTATAAACATGTGCAGGTGTTTCCTAGAAGGGAAATTGCTGTATCATTTAAATTTTGCTAAATGTTGCAAAAATCTTGCAGAAATATTGCCATATTTAAGTTTTGATTGATATTTCTTAATGACCTTCTACCCATTAACATTCCTTACGGAGTAGCTAACAAAAGTCATGTAAGCTAGTAAGTTTTCTAAATTTTTCCCTTTCTGGTTTAATCCATGTGCATAATGTTTTTCTCCCTAAGATAATAATTCTGACAGGAATCCTACATGTACTGAATGATTCATTTTTTAGTCATTGCAACAACTGTCTAAGACTGTTGGTGTTATCCCCATTTTACAGATGACAATAAACTGAGGTTCAGAGGAGTTGGGTCTTATTCACAGTGCCCCAGGTAGTCAGAACCAGAACTAGAACTCAGGCCTCCTGAAAGCTCTTTCTACTATTCTGTTGCTAGGCAACACTTCTCCCTTTTGATTCTTGTGCCAGTGCTACTTGTTGCCATGGTGCTGCTGGGACAAGGAGCAGTAAGTTGTAATTAAGCAGTGAGCTAGAATCTTTGCTCTTAGCAGAAAAGGATCTTTATGCCCGTATGTGTACTTAGACAGAGAGGGACAGCTGGTTGAGATGGCTGATTATCATTTGAGTTTCACGTGGGGGCAGATATTTGTCTTCACCTTTGCCCCCTTGAAACCACTGCCCAGAGTGCCCAGGCAGGAGTGCTGTGTGGGGTCCCTGCACTCACACTGTCTTGTCGAAAATCAGCCTCCAAATTCAGCGTGTGCCTTCTCTACTCAGTCTAGAAGAAATAGGGGCATTGTTGTAAACAGCACCATTTTGGAATTAGACAGACCTAAGTTCAAATCCCATCTCTGCCACTTTCCTGCAAATTACCTATATCTCTGACTCCCAGTTTTCTCATCTGAATGAAGACAATCATGCTCATCTCATAAGGTTCTAAATGTGGACTGAGTGAGATAAGGGACACCAGTCACATAGCCAAATGTCCAACATTCACTACATTTTTTTAAGCACTCAGTACATGTAGCCAATGCCAGAATGGCTATTTTATGTCTCACCCACCCATTGTTCTTTGGATGCTTTGCAGTAATCAGAGAGGTTCCAAAACATCTTTAGCGTCCCATCACTCAACACTGAGCTGAGGGATTACACAAGCTCGTCGTGTTTTTGTCATTGGAAAAAAACACTCATAAACAAATTTTCAAAAGATTGGATGTAGTGAAGTTCTGTACTTAGAAATGCATTGTCTACTCCAGGAATGAGTCATCTGTAGTAGGAGGAAAAGTGAAACTGTTTTTCAAAACAGCACAATGGAAATCGCACAATTCAAATTACTGCAATTGCCTTTTCAGCTGAATCCAAGGAATTTTTTTAAAAATTCATTCACTTGACTTTTTGAACGCCTATTATGTCAAGCCCCATGCGAGGGGTGGAAAGATGAATAGAATATGGCCCTTGCCCCAGGGAGCTCACAGATTAGCAGCAGACAGGCATTTAAAATAATTACAGCAATGTGATAGCTGCTGTAATGAGGTCTGTAGATGGTATTCTAGGAACAGAGCAGGGGCAGGGGTAGTACAGGAAACACTTCACAGAGCTGGAGCCAGCTGAGCAGGAAGACAAGGCAAAGGCACTTGCGGGGGGGGAAGCAGGAGCGAGCATGTGTGTTCAGACTGGAGCGCAGGCTGCACACAGGGAGGGGTGAGGAAGGAGACTGAAAAGGCAAGTTTCTGCACCCACATACCTCTCCCATGGCCAGGCCTGGCCGTGCACCGCAGAACTCACCCCTCTTAGAAGCACTCCCGGCCTGCTCTCAGCTATAGATAGGCTTGAACCTCCTGTTTGCCCTACGTCTGCTCCCCATCTTGCTCCAAATCCCTGTCTTCTTACCCCATGATTCATTTCTTTTCCTTCCTCTGATACTCAGACCCATATCTTCTGTAAAGATGTACTGCCTCTGGACTCTTGGCACAAAAAATACCACTTGGTCTGGTCTTTGGGGCAACCCTCTGTAGGCACAGAACCTAATACTGGTTTTGCCCCATCAAGTTATGCATCTCACCCCAGGGCAGCCAGGAGTTGCCTCTACTGGGAACAGCACTGATTCCCCTTCTGAGGCTGTGTCCCAGGGACATGGCTCAGCTTTGAGACCTCTGAGGTAGGAAGGGCCTCATGTTGTCAGGTAGGGCAGAGCCAATGCTATTTCTGACCTGGGAGGGAAAGACATAGGCCAGTGGTCGGCAAACCGTGGCTCGCGAGCCACATGCGGCTCTTTGGCCCCTTGAGTGTGGCTCTTCCACAAAATACCATGTGCAGGCGCTCACGTACAGTGCGATTGAAACTTCGTGGCCCATGCGCAGAAGTCAGTTTTCGGCCTGGGCGAGTCTATTTTGAAGAAGTGGCATTAGAAGAAGTGGGGGGTGTCAGTCGGTCGGGCGATGGGAGACGCAGTGCAGCGCGGGGGAGGCGCGCGTGATTCATGCATGAGTTGAGTGAGCCAGTCAGTCAGCAGTCTCATTGTGCAGTGGTTAGTGCTAGTCATGTCTGCAAATCTCACGCAGTTGACAAAAGTAAAGTTTATTAAGTTAATTTTAGAGAACGCTGTGGAGTGAAAGAAGATGTAGTGTCGAGGATTGAGAAAGGTATGTTGAGATGGTTTGGACATATAGAGAGGATGAACGAAAGGAGATAGATGAAACAAATATACAAGACGAGTGTGGATGGGAGAGTTGGAAGGGGTCAACCTCAGCAAACGTACCTCAATCAGATTGAGGATGTTTTTAGCAAAGGCCAGCTTAGGAGTACCCTAATTAAGTTAATAACAATGTAGTACCTACCTATATAGTTTAAGTTTAAAAAAATTGGCTCTCAAAAGAAATTTCTATCATTGTATTGTTGATATTTGGCTCTGTTGACTAATGAGTTTGCTGACCACTGACATAGGCCATCCCATGGGGACCATGGACCCAGCTGTGCCTGAGGATGCGACTTTCTGTTCTTCCACTTCTGATTAGTGGGGGAACACCAATCAGAGGTGCTCTCATCATTTCTCCGGGAACATTGAATCAGTCAGCAATTCCTCCATGGCGTTCTTTCTTGAATGGAATTGTCTGCTCTGTGAGTGCAGTTCTGGGAAGGACGATGAACCCGTCCATGATGAACTGTCTCAGAAACTGAAGACAGATGCCTGTGTGTGGCTGCTGGTCTGAATGCCTCACTGAATGAACCTACACTGGCAGGGCCAGGCTTCAAACTGCATGACTCATGGTGACACCATGCACAAGGACTGGGATGTGAATGTCACCTCCCAGAGCTGTGCAATGCAGGGTCCTCTATTCCAAGATCTGGGGCAGGCCCCCTTCAAGGCTGAGAGGGTACAGATGTGTGTGCACGTGGGTGAAGAGGGGAGAGGAGCAAGAGAATACAGCGGCACCACAGGCACCCTCGTGATGGAGCCTGAGTGGGCAATGGGAGGCGTTGGGCATCAAGGACTGGGTTCATGAAACTCCATGACCCGACACCTCCCTTTCCAGCCCACTAGGACTCCCTCTCAAATACTGTTGTCTGGATGGACTCAAGGGCGTGAAATTTATCACAATGGTCTTAGTGCTTAGCCTTGGCTGCTTGGAGGCTAGGTTCTTGTCTACTTCCTGGAGCTCCTGGTCCAGATTAAGATACAGTGCATTTATGAATCACCCATTCCTCACAACACACACAAATGCATCTCACTGCTGGTGGCCTATCATTAATCTTTTCACTGAGTGTATTACTGGATAGTGTCAGTGAACATTGACTTCCTGACGAGTAGAAAATGCTTGACTTGAAACTTTGGTTTTTTCCTGCATTATCGAGTGTTCACTGAAGTAGCCTAGGCAAATTAATTATCCTTGAGTCTTATTTCTGGCCCAGTGACCCAAAACTGTTCTTTATTTCCAGGAAATAAAACAGAAAGAAGAGGTCTTCCTGCCCAAATATATATACCTTTGCTTCCTATCAATTTAAAGATTCTTTGAAAATTGTAAATACCCACCAGGAAACTGAGCCCCATGAATTACTCTGGAATGCCCCATCAGGCCAAGTGGGGGAGCAAAAAAAAATCAAAGCCTGTGGCACCAACTAGAAGCAGCTCCAAAGTGGCTTTTCTGCCACTTGCTGTAAGATCTTAGACAAATTGCTAAAGTCTCCATTTTCTCAAACAGGTTTAACAATAGTGCCCACCTTAGGGCTGTTTCCAAAATTAATTAGATAAATCAGAGGTAAAATAATTAGCACTGGCCTGGCACAAGGAAACTCTCAGGAGTATTAGCTATGGTGCTTTTGTTGCATCAGAGTATTTCTCATAAGGGATAAAAGATAAACGGACAATTTGGGGTGGTGGCCCACATCACCGTGTACAACCTGGGCTGTGCACTGACTCACCTGACATATCCCATCCCATTTCTGATTTTAAAAAGTGCAAGTTCAAAGGAACAGCCAATTGTTCAAATTAAGCCAGGAGTGGGGTCACTGTGGTTGGCATTTCTCAACGGCCTGAGAGGCATATCCCTGCTTTTCCATTCAAGTCCCGAGTTGATGGCAGTGACCCTGTCATGACTGGCCAGCCAGGATGGGTACGGAGAAGTCTGCCTTTGTAGCCACTCTTTTCTGCATGAGAAGACTCCAAAGCATGGCAGTCCTTACCACCAGCCTACCCTTGCACTCACAGGAGGGGAAGCAAATGAAAGGGGATACCATAATCCCTGTCTGAGACCTGGATCCAAGTAAACGGTTCTCATTGTCAGGTACCGAATGTCAAGAAAGCTTTCCCATGCCCTGGCTGGCTTGGCTCAGTGGATAGAGCATTGGCCTGTGGACTGAAGGGTCCCAGGTTCAATTCCGCCAAGGGCACATGCCTGGGTTGTGGGCTTGATCTCCAATGTGGGGTGTGCAGGAGGCAGCCAATCAATGATTCTCTCTCATCATTGATGTTTCTATCTCTCTCTCTCTCTCCTTCTCCCTTCCTCTCTGAAATCAATAAAGAAAAGAAAATATATATATATATTTTTTTTAAAGAAAGCTTTCCTTGAACTACGCTAGGAAAACAGTAGCTGGAGAGGTTGGAGATGAGTTCTTCCTACAGCCAAGACAGTAATGGTAGACTGTCTACTGGTAGCTCAACACCATTCCCTGTCTTATCTACTCTCCCCCAAACTGTGAGGCCTGGAACCTGCATGGGGACTGGGATATCCCAGCATTCCCTTGCCAGGGTTCCGTGTGAGAATCAGAGATACCTGCACAGGATTTGGAATGTGGCGAACAGGTGGACACCACTGTCTGGCTCCTCAGCTGAGGGGAGCAGATGTGTGGCTTTGGCAGATGGAGGCAGCGGAGAGGTCTGCACTGTCCCGGGTGAACCAGCAGCCCTGGCTCAGCCAGCGTGAGCTGGCTCGCTTCCTCTGGCTGCTGTGACTTCCTGCCCTGAGACCTGGAAGTGAGCCCGGGAGTCAGCAGCCATGGCTTCCCCGGACTTTTGCTCCTCCAGCCCCTTTAAATTGTGCAGTCAGTATAGAATATCCTAGATTAAACCCCTTCTGCTTAAAAGACCTAGCAAGGTATTTCTATTTTCCCAGCCAGCAGAAAATGCTTGGCTTAGAACTTGGACTTTTTCCTGAATTGCTGGATGTTCACTGAAGCAGTCCAGGCACATTAATGATCCTCGAGTCTTATTTCTGGCTGTTCTTGAGTTCCAGAGAGAACACATCTCAAAATATATACAATACCTGTGCTTCCTATCAATTTAAAACAGTTTTTAAAGATAGAAGTACCCACTAGGAAACTATGCCCCATGAATTGCTTTGATTTGATCATCACCTCATGTAACCCATAACTAATACCATCTAGGGGGGAAAAGCTGAATTTCATTTTATGCATAAAGAGCGCTGTAGATGCATTCACAGTTGCGAAATGAAAGGAAAAGCACAGCCATATTTTAAGCATCTTGACAAATCGGTTTTTCTCGTTGCCTGCTGGCCTTACCCACTGCAGATGTAATTTTCCATGGTGCGAACTATTGTGAACACACATTTTTATAGTTTTCTCTTTGCACTTCACAGCACATTAATGAAATCCACATCTTGCTATAGAGACGTCCTGACTGTCATCTTTAGTTACTTCAAAGCATGTACTTGATTCACTTGCTCCTAGCTTCCTGGCCTTTCACCGGGGGCTGGATCCTGAGGCAGGTCCTAACCATTGTTACTGTGGGTAAAGCCTCCGCGAGCAGAACATCCCGTAGCTCTGCCCATCGGTCTCCTCGGGAGAAGGGCCCCGAGGAGAAGTGCTGGCCAGGAAGTCTAACTGCCACCCCCGGAAGGAGTTCCCCGCCTATCACACCGAACCCCTCGGTTTCCGCTCGGACGGGACGGAAGGGAAAGGGAGACGCCATCAGACATCCTGGGGTTCTGCCGAGTGGAGCTGACCCGGGCAGGGAGACGCTGCCCCCCAACAGCTGTGTGAGGAGAGCCGGCCCGAGAGAGCGGGAGAGGACCCCACGATCAGGAAAGACCCCGGGTAACCCGTCTCCGAGTCCGTCAGGGCAGGCTGGCGGCGGCGCCACGGAGCCCGCCTTGAAACCTGCTGCACTCGCGTGTTTCTTACCGGGTGGCGGGCGGCGGGCCTACCGCCGAGGCACTGAGGCCTCAGGCGCAGCCGCAGATGGAGACAGCGAGTGAGTGTGGCAGCCCCCCCTTCTTCCACGTTGTACCTTCTGCCGTCTCAGTTACCTGTGCTCAGCCGCAGTTCAAAAAGATTACACGGAAAATTCCAGAAATAAACAGTGAGCTTGAAGTTGCGCACTGCTCTGAGGAGCAGGAGGAAATCTCGCGAGTCCTGCTCCGTGGGGCCCAGGATGGGAACATCTCATTGTCCGGCGTAACCACGCGAGACCCGACCGCTCTGGTCGCCTAGAAGCCGACTGGGATGTCAGGTTGACTGTGCCCCGTACCGCAGTGCTTGTGTTATTTTATTTAATCATGGCCTCAAAGCATGAGAATAGTGATGCTTGCCATTCGGATAGGCCGGTGGTCGGCAAACTGCGGCTCGCGAGCCACATGAGGCTCTTTGGCCCCTTGAGTGTGGCTCTTCCTAAGCCTACTTAGACTACTTCAGCGGAAGCAAATGGTCATTGATGTCCTTCACCCTGGGAAGGCAACAGTACCCAAGACAGAAACCCGGGAAAAACTAGCCAAAACGTATAAGAACACACCTGATGTCATCTTTGTGTTTGGATTCAGAACGCACTTTGGTGGTGGCAAGACCACTGGCTTTGGCATGATTTATGATTCTTTGGATTACGCAAAGAAAAACGAACCCAAACACAGACTTGCAAGACATGGCCTATATGAGAAGACGAAGACCTCAAGAAAACAGAGAGAGGAACGCAAGAACAGAATGAAGAAAGTCAGGGGACTGCAAAGGCCAATGTTGGTGCTGGCCAAAAAGAGGAGTAAAGATTCTTCGGTGACTTTATCTGTGATGGTTGTGCAGATTTTTCATGAGAGGATTAATAAACTATAAACTTTAAAAAAAAAAAAAGATATTGCCCTGACCAGTTTGGCTCAGTGGATAGAGCGTCAGTCTGCGGACTGAAGGGTCCCGGGTTCGATTCCGGTCAAGGGCATGTACCTTGGTTGCGGGCACATCCCCAGTAGGGGGTGTGCAGGAGGCAGCTGATTAATGTTTCTCTCTCATCGATGTTTCTAACTCTCTATCCTTCTCGCTTCCTCTCTGTAAAAAATCAGTAAAATATATATTTTTTAAAAAAGATATTTTGAGAGAGTGAGAAACCACATTCACATAACTTTTATTATGGTATATTGTTATACTTGTTTATCATTACTTATTGTTGGTGTTCTCTTACTGTACCAAATTTACAAATTAAACTTTATCATAGGTATGTGTGTATAGGAAAAACATAGTATACAGAGGTTCAGTACTATCCATGGATTCAGACATCCACTGGGGGTCGTAGAATGCATCCCCCGTTGAATAAGGAGTGACCACTGTATCACGTCGGGGCGTTTTTATGGGTCAGATGTGTAAGTGGTCTCCATCACTTCTGCTTGTATTCCATTGTCCAGAGCCCAAGTCACAAGTCGCCACTTAACTGCAAGGGAAGCATAGTTCAGGCGCAGGCTCGGGAGGCAGAGGGGACGCTGGATGCTGGTGTGCACTAGCAAATCCCTCCCAGAGTCTTTTCCCCAGTTTAGCCAATCAAGCCTGAGAACAGGAAGGGCTGGGCAGGGGGAGATGTGGAACGCTGCTGCTTGCACACACTGTGCATGCAAAGTAATGCACATAGAATGTGCCTTTCCAGGTTCAGGCAGTTTTAAGCACTAGCTGCAGAGTCACACAGTTCCTGAGACCTCCTCTCCCGCAGTCACCACAGGAAGAGGGACAAAAGGAGTCACTTTTTACTTTTTCCTGGATTTCAGGGGCGGTGGAGACTAGTAATATTGCTTACTAGCCCCTCCCCTTTATAGCCTGGTTCCTTCCATTCTTAAGCTTCAGATCTTTTCTTCTTCTTTATTTATTTTATTGAGAAATAATCGACATTCATCACTATATAAGTTGAAGATGTATAGCATGATGGTTTGATTTACATATATTGTGAAATGATAGCAATAGGTTCAGCTAACAACCATCTTCTCATATAGATACAATTAAAAGAAAAAGAGAAAGAAAATTCTTGTGATGAGAACTCTTAGGAGTTACTTTCTAACAACTTTGGCATGTACCATACAGCAGTGTTAGCTATAGTCTTTGTGTGGTACATCACATCCCTGGTCCTTAGCTTGTAACCGCGGTTTGTACCTTTGGACCATCTTTCTCTAATTCAGCAGTTCTCAACCTGTGGGTCACGACCCCTTTGGGGGTCGAACGACCCTTTCACAGGGGTCACCTAAGACCATCGGAAAACACATATATAATTACATATTGCTTTTGTGATTAATCACTATGCTTTAATTATGTTCAATTTGTAACAATGAAATTGGGGGTCACCACAACATGAGGAACTGTATTAAAGGGTCGCGGCATTAGGAAGGTTGAGAACCATTGCTCTAATTCCTCCTTTCCCCACCTCTGGTAATCACAAGTCTGATCTTTTTTTCTATGAGTTTGGTGTGTTTTTTGTTTGCTTGCTTGTTTTAGAGTCCATATATGAGCGTACACAGTAGTTATCTTTGTCTGACTTATTTCACTTACTGTTTCCATGGGGGCTGCACCTGGCTCCAGATCTTTAGTCTTATTTTTCCAGTTTGCTGATCTCAAGTCTTCCTTCCTTACTTATTAGATACTTATTATGTGCTAGTCATCGTGTTAAGAACTTTATACCTGTCATGGAAAGAAAAAGAAATATTGCTGCAGTTTGAGCTTGTTAACCTACAAAGATGGCAGAAATTCATGAATGGTGAAAACTCTTTTTTTAGGGACACACCTCAACAGACATATCAGGCTCTAAAAGTGGAGGCTTCCCTGAGCAGAACCAAACAGGAAGAAGTTTAGCAAACAAACAAACAAACATGAACTGGCCATGTCCCTGGGCTGCAGAGCTCCAGTCCAATGTGCCTTTTCTACAGCTATTGTCTCTGGGTCCGGGGACCCTCCTCCTTCCCTTATTCCTTCAGGCCTAGACGTACCAAAAACAATGAGATGTCCTTTGCTAGGTGAACACATGTAATCCATGTGCTCTTTTAACCAGGGGTGGGGAACATCAGCCTATGGGCGGTATAAGGACTGTGAAATCATCCAGTCTTGCCCTGCCAAGGCAGTAGGGGTGAGTTAATCAAATGTTTGACCAAATATAGCAGGCTAATTTTTAAGTTGATAATTTTGCATGGCCCATGGATGATGTTGTAAATATTCAAATGGCCCTTGGCAAATAAAAGGTCCCCATTTTACACCAATGCAAAGCAGGAACCTCGTAGTTCCTACATTGCATAAAAGCTGCCCCTGCTCTTCACTCTCTCCTTCCCTTTTGAGGAGACCTCCTCGCTGCTCTGTTTGGCAGCCCAGTGGGACTGGAGTAAATAATTTGGGGAACCCACTGGACTCTCAGTGGCAGGCATACATCAGTCAAATGGTCACCCCCTCCCTGTGCAGAGCGGTGGCCTGGAAGTCACTGTCAGATGTCTCCGGTTCTCCTTTGACAATCTAGCAGCAGCTGGAAACAAATCGCCTGGAGTGAGATTGCTTGGTTTTGGTCTTCCGCTGCTGTGCTGAACTCCTCCAGCAATACCAGTTCCCCGTACTTAAGCATCCACACCCTGTGGAGCCATATAATCCTCAGAAATGGCACCAGCCCTGAAATGCATTTCTTTGGGAGCCCTTAGATGCTGTGGCCTGACCGTGCACTTGACCAGGGAGAAGTATATGTGACTAGAAAGCACGTTCACATCATTTGAACGCTTCCTTGAGTTAGCATTTGAATGGTTGTCTTCTCCTTAGTATGGGTTGTGATCAATTTTGTGTTTGAATGTATCTGAAATGGCTCTCTGAAATGATCATGGATATCAGTAAGAATATGGATGTATCTATCTGCTTAATAAATTGTAAGATTATAACCAAGTTGGAGGCAATGTGAAATTTAAAAAAAACAACACATGAGGTTTAGCATTCCATAGACCAGAGTTACAATTCAGGAACTTTTCTTATCAGCTGTGTGTCCTCAGCAAGGATACATAACCTCTCTGAGCATTTTCCCTTGAATGTGAAATAAGAATAATAGTACTTTACTTATCTCACACGGCTGTAGTAAGTATTCAATGGGTCAAGCATGTAAAGCATCTACTCATTGCCTGTCAATTTGAAGTTACTCAGTAAAAACATATATAGGATCTCATGTCCAACAAAGGAAATCTATGGCTATCGGCTGCATTTACAATGATGAACAGTAGAGGGCAGAATTTACAAAGTTATTTGAAAGATGTCTCAAATCATCTTCTAAGAGGAAAGCCCAAATTCCAGAAATGACTTTCTTAAGTGCTTTGGCTGAAAGATGCCTCTATCACTACTTTTAGTTTCTTCACAGAAACTGGGGCTTTCCAGTTTTGCAAGAATTTCAAAGGAGGTATGGGCAATGTTTAACTGACAACTTTAGTCACCATGACGTGTGTGCCTAGTCCCCAGATTATGGTAGGGCATTTTTGACGGAATTCTCTGACCACCTTCCTGCCTGCTGTAGACTTGATGACAAATAGAGGAAATAAAAGATGCCAAACTCTCTTGACATCATTGCAAATTGCATCATTGCATCAAGTTTGTGACAGGAAGCATGTGGAATACGGAAAGTCAACTTGCTGGACTGGAGATCAGATACATTTATTTAGTTAATGATTGGAATGATAGTGGGTGCAAATTCCATTCCATGACAAAGAATAAAGGGGCATTTAGTAAATATTTGTGGAAATCTGAAGAGGCTCTGAAGTGTAAACATGTGTTCCCGTTGACACCGCCATCCTCGGTTTCCGTGGGAACCAGCTGCACCTGCTCTGTACAGTATTATGTGATAGCACTGCTTGGCCTTTCCAGTAACTTAGAAATGAAAAAAAAAATGGTACCTCTAGTCTCTTAAAATTGGCATCTCAGGTTACTAAAGATGGAAATTTTTCCCCTCTGTGAATTTGAGGATTATTTCTTCTTTTATGAATGGCCTGACCATATCTTTGTCTTATTCTTCTCTTTGAGTCCTGATGATTTCCCCCTTAACTTCTGCAAAGGGTTCATTGTCAATCATTGATATTATCCTTGGAAAACATAAGCCATCCAGTTCTATCAGTCTGCAATTTTCCTAGCATATCACATAGCATATGGTTAGCACTAAAAATATTTTCTGAATTTAAAAATATTTTATATTAAAAATACAGCTTTTAAGTATAAAGAAAATATATACTCATTATTTTTTAAAATATTGAATATATAAACAAAGTAGAAAGATCACCAGCCAAAGGCAAACACTGTAGTTTTACTAGGCACTTTTTATTTTAATGGCTAACTACTATTCCATCAAGATGTAGTCTCATTTACCTGTTATCTCTTTCTCAGTTTGTTTTTACTTTTGTTCTATGACAAATAATGTTGAAATTGAAATTATATTTAAAATGCCTGACATAATAAGCACCCAATCACACTGCTGAGTGCCAAGTGCCTCCATGAAAGTAATGAGGAGCAATGGGACCATGTCATTGTTCCACTTGGAAACAGACAAATCCTTGAATGTCAAACCTATCATGATCTAATTTAGGTTGACGTTCCCGAATGGGGCCACTTAGAACTGTCTCATCGACTCTGTCAACAGATACCAGACACAGAAATACCAAGTCAAAGGACAGAGGGTAAAGACCACACCTGCCCTACCCCCTTGCACACACAGCTGATGAACATTTAGACTAGAAATGCTGGGTAGACTGTTTATCTGCCTGATTTTGGAGGTTGATCTGATATGGTCATGTGATCACAGGTACCACCTGTTGGGGAGACAAGACTCATCTTTAATCCATGATTGCTGGACAAATGGAAAAATGGGGCATTGTTGAGGGAGGGAAGTGATTACCACCCGTATGCCTCACCCATCTGGCTGAGTTAAAACACGTGTACACCCTGACATATGGTCTCTAGCTGGAGAGAAGGGGGAGGATTACAAGATACAAATGATAAATGGACACCACAGCTTCCCTTTGAAGGCAATACCGGAGGATATTATTTTTAAATTTTCTTAAAAACATTCATGAAGAAAAGGGTCTTTTACCTTTAGTCCCAGTTTTGTTATTGGGACATGTTAACGTTCTAGTCAAGCATGCCACCTCTCCATTCTCTCAAACAGAAATTGTAAATATTTCTACCCATTTACTTTATTGAAATGTGTTTATATTAACTGATGCTTGATGATGGTTGGGGGATTTATGGAAGAAATGTCATATATGTGAATGAGCCATTCTCATTGTGTTATTGTAATTTCTATCATATTGCTTATTTGGTATAAGGGCAATATCTAATGTCAACTGACACTTGCTAGGTTATTATATGTAAGGCATTTTAAATGCACTATACTTGTCAACTCATTGAGATCTTACAAATCCTTCAATATGGAAACTATTTACCATCCCTATTCCACAGAGGAAGAAACTGAGGCAAAGAGTGATTAAGGGACTTGTCCAAGGGCAGACAGCTAATAAATGTGGAGTGAGCCTACCTGACTATCTGACTTCAGAACTTGTGTTCTTTCCCATTTTGCTTTTCCGTAGATAACATGAAAAGAACATTAGATAAGGAGAATATCCCATGGATTTTTTTTCACTCAACAGTATCCAAAATAAAGAGCTTATCAGATGCATTTTTACCTTGAGTGTCCATGACTCTAAGTATCTCTGTTTTCATCCTCCTCAGGAAGAGTGAGGTAGGGGTAAGATCATTTGTTCTGGAGTTGGATGATCTGGGTCTAGACCCGGTCTCTATCCAATTAGCTTCACCTCCTTGACCTACATTATCCTCCTGTTCAAAATGGGAATGATGATCTACCTCTCCCAGAAAGACTGTAGGAATTAACAAGAGGATGTGTATGAGTAGTACTTTGCAAACCACGAAGTACTTTGCAACTGTTGGCAATTATTAACATTATTAGACTGTAAGGACTCTACCCCATCCATTCGTGGGTTTCTTTCCCACAAAGTTTTCAGCCTCTGTGATGGGAAGGGTGACCTCTATAGAGGCACTAAAGATCCAATACCCACTTATACCAAAGGAGAAGAGAGGATTGTTATTTAGCACTAATACGTAATTAGTAGTTGGAAATAAGATTAATTGTGCAGGCCTTTGTTCCACTAAATGGTACCTCTGTGGCTTTCCAAACTTATACGCGGCAGTGTAGTCAAAGGGGAACAATTGACCTTTCTCTGGTTGAGCTGTGTTATATAATTTCCTGTTAAGTGATAGTTAGTAATTGAAAGAAAGCTGAGTTTGCAACGCGAAGCTAAAGGGCTGGGCCACTTTAGCAGTTCAACTGATTCTTATAGGCTGGGACCTAAAAGAGGAATTTAGTTCAATTCAATTCAACTCGATTCAATAAAGAGAGGTTTGCAGGACATTACGCCAGATGCAGTGGATACAGAAATGCTCATGACACAGCATCTTCCTTCCTGGAACTCGCAGCTACAGGAAGGAGACAGACATAAACTCTTAAGTTACAGTGTGGAAAGAGTTAGGCCAGAGGAAATCCTAGAGGGGAGCAAAGACAAGGTTCTTCTACATGGGCTGATACTCACTTCAGGAGCATGGGAGTGGGCGAGATTCATGAGATGACGAGGAGTAAGGCTGTCTTTTTGCTGTGGTTTTTTAAAAGAGAGGTTGACTACCAGCAGGGATTCCGACATCAGCAGATGTCTATAGAGTTGTTTTTTTCTCAATATGTCCCCACATTTATTAAAAAATAATTTTTTTATTTCAGAGAGGAAGGGAGAGGGGGAGTGAGATAGAAACATCAATGATGAGAGAGAATCATTGATCAGCTGCCTCCTGCACGTCCCACACTAGGGATCAAGCCCACAACCCAGGCATATGTCCTGACTGGGAATGGAACTGTGACTTCCTGGTTCATAGGTCGACACTCAACCACTAAGCTACGGTGGCCAGGCATCCCCACCTTTTTAATTATTATTTTTGTTCCTTCACTTGAGATGCTGGCCTGATTTTGACATTTATTTTTAACAGCTTCATAAATGGGAGCTTTATGAGTTTAGTTTTGCTCACGATTTCTTTGTTTGAAAAGTGGCAAAAAACAAGAAGGTTTTGTTGTTCAAGATTAGCTTCTGTCAAGAAAAGTTGTTGAAATGCTTTGAAATTAAAAACAAAAAGAAAAAAAAGATTACTGGGTGTCCTGTCTGGTGCATCCTGTGGGTTCTCTTTCTCTCATGTATGAGAGCCAGTGGACAGAAAAGAGTATGAATGATTCTTATCATTAAAATGACCAGTGTCCTTATAAAAAGGGGGAATTTGGAGGCACCGCTACACAGAGACCCCACCAGGTAACATGAAAGCAGAGACCTGGGTGATGCATGGTCAAATGTAAACCAAAAATTGCCAAACATTGCCAGCCAACACCAGCAGCAAGGAGAGAGGCAGGGAACAGGTTCCCCCACAGCCTCAGAAGAAAACTGCTGACACTTTGACCTTTTACTTTCAGACTCTTCAACTGTGAGACAAAAATTTCTACTGTTTTAAGCCACTCAGCCCTAGGGACCATCCAATGCAGTAAAGCCCATTTCTCAGCCAAACCCCATTGTCCGCTCACAAGCTCACAGTGAGATCCCAGTCAAGTCAGCAGCCCGAGCATCCAACAGGTATTTCAACCGCAGGCAAGGGGATGTGCAAGCAGGGGGTTGCTGTGTGTGCCACCTCGATGAAGGTCCAAACACCAGGAATATAACACCTCCCTCTCATCAGATTCAGGCGACAGGAAAACTAGCCCCATCTCCCAGTTAGCACAGCTCATGGAACACATTGTCCTCTGCTGTTAAGTTCAGTGGCATTTGTGACATGAAATGAAATGGCACAACTTTTTCCTCCTGGAATGACCCCAAATAAATTATACCGTAAAAAGGAGTTGGGATTTCATTGTAAGGGTTTCAGGGAAGTAGTGGAGAGTCTGAGCAGCAGAGGCCCTGAGCTAGTAGATGTTTGTAAAGGGCCGCTCTGGCTGCTGAGCAGAGAATGGAGGGGTTGGGGGGAAGTGGAAGTGGGGAGACCACGATGGAGGCTGTTACAGAGACTAGGAGAGAAAGGATGCTGGCAGCAAGAGGAATGTTAAGAAATAATCAGGCTCAGGATATTTGGAGGGAGAATGGGGAGAATGTTGGAGAATTGAATGCGGCAGGTACTAAAAAGAGAAAAATCAAGGATGTCTCCACTGTCACTTTTCTTTCCCTGATAAACTGGATGGGTAGCCAATTAACCAGGAAGGGAAAGGCTTGGGGACGGCTTAGTTTTTGTGCCTACCGTGGAGGTACATGATGGGAAGGGAAAGATTTGTATGCTGGTCTCTCAGAAAGCAGATTCATAGAACTTCATAGAAGCCCAAGTGCTTTTCCTTCCTTCAGATAAACAACGTTAATTATATGCTTCCTGCGACAAAGTGCCATGTAGGCTGCCAAGGAAGCTGCCAGTCTCCTAGACACGGACTGAGCAACAGGGGCCTGGAGGAGAGGGCGATGCGGATCCTGAGAGGAAAGGAGAGCCTTCAGCATGCCTGCCCACCCGAAGAAGTGTTATGGATGCAGACGCAGAGGCAGGTTGGGAGGAAGCTTTCAGCCAGTGGGAGCACTGGGACAAAGACAGCTACTAGCTGCCTCTGGTCAGGAAGGTCCAGGCTTGGAACCCCAAGGGCGGAGACCTCATCCCGACACCTGTCTCTGTGGGGAATCCCGTTCCCAACTGGATCTCCTGCCGACACCTTACCCCACTGCAAGCTTCACTCTTCTATCCCCAGGGTCTGCACAATGTGTCGCATAGGAGACCCTCAATACACCTTGTTGAGTAAATGAAGAATTTATGTTATGGGTGTAATAGTTTCCTTTTCTAAGCAGGTTAAGAGGTTGGCGAATAAGTGGATACTGTACAGATGGTTTACGTTGATTTCAACAACACATTTGAGAGAACTCTCCTAATATTTTGAGATTATTATGGAAATATCTGGAAATAAATACGGATTGGATGATAATACACTTAGAAGAGCTCATTACTGTTGACTTACTACACAAAAAGGAAGCTGATATGTGAATTATTGTCCCACATGGGGGAGGATCAAGCAACCTCCACATGACTCAGTGTTAGCCCCCGTTCTGTATTTTAATTGCTCACTTTGATGACTATGTAGAAAGTTAAAAATCATTAAGTATGCAGCTATTTTAAAATCACTAAATATGCAGCTATTTTAAATGCTAAAGAAATTAAGATTCAAAATTTTTTTAAGTGGAATTGTATTTTGTACCACAACTAATAAGGTTGTATATAACAAGAAAAACATTTTAAATGTAATAAATAAATGTGAAGAAGAAGAGCATAGGGGAATCTTGTTTTTTCAGCAGTACATGTGGAAAAAGCCTAGGTTTTTACTGAACATAAATTCAATATGAGCTCACATATTAACCAGGATGTTAAAAAAAAATCAAATGTAGAGTTAGAATACCTTCTTAGAATTAAAATACCTAGGACATAGGAGATAAAATTCTCAGCACTCTGCACTTTTTTAAGTACCCATAAAGTACTGTCCACATTCCCAGAGGGCATATTGGGAAACCAGGATTTGTTAATCCTATTTTTACTGCTTTCTGACTACTCCCGGGTCCCAGGTGCCTGCTGGCAGCTGGAGGAAAGCCCCTGCTGGCAGCCGGGGGAAGGAAGGCCTACTCTTGCATGAATTTCGTGCATCGGGCCTCTAGTGAAAATATAAAAATCACCCAGAAACTATGATCCAGGGACAATATTTCTTTCTAGTTTTTTTCCTATGTATATATTTTTCACTATTGATATTGTACCCTATATATAATTTTGTATCCTGCCTTATATTTCTTTATGTAAATAACATTATACCAAACAATTTATCACAAATGAGTAAGCATTTTGGCTCAGAATCAGGCAAGTTGAAATTAGAATCTTGGTTCCACCACTTACCTAGCCAATTTGATCTAAGATAAGTCGCTTCACCTTCCTTTCTACATCTACAAAGTGGGAATAATAACAGCACCATTTCACAGAGTTTTCTAGTCATGTTTACTATATCGTCATCATCATCATCATCATAAACTACTCTTTGAATTTCTATTTGAAATCAGAACTTTCTTTTTCCCCAAAATTCATTTCTAGTTTAATGCAATGACAAATTTACTTTAAGACAAAAAAAAAACACCTCTTTTAAAGTGAATTTTTTTGAAAGTATATAAAGAAAAATAATTGTTTAGTATTTCATATAACAAATCTTATTAGTTTTGTGTGTATCAGTTTGAATTTTGTCTCTATCATTTTATAGAAGCAAATACATTCAAAAGGCTTTCATTCCTGAAATCCTAAGAGAAATGTACAGCAAGTAGATGAAGAGCTCCCAGAGCAAGCAGAATTTCTACAGTTTCCCCACCAGAACCTGGCAAGGGGCCTGGTCAGTACTTGATGATGGGACAAGACACCACAGGATGGTGTCCCTGAAACTAAAATAGGTGAAAACACTCCCCCATCTTTACCTTTGACGATATTGCCAAGGAAGAGGGTAGATAGGAAGAAAGAAGTGAGGACATTTCTGGTCCTGCAGGAATTCCTGGCCATCCTTCTGTTTCTCCCCAAAGACCACCCACTCTCCCATTTCCAAAAGCCCGTGGACCTCGCAACAGAGAATGCCCCAGCCCAGCAAAGGTGATGGGGGGAGGCACATTCAGAATAAGCTTGCCCACACACTCCTTTTTGCCTGAGAAACCCAGGGCCCACTACCCTAAACATCTTGCCCTCCTCTCCACCTTCAGAGAAAACATCCTCAATACCTCTGGAAAGGTGAATGGCTTCTTGGGAGCCCAACACTCTTTAAGTCTTTGCCAGAAGAAAGCTCCCACAATTATCACCTCCTTTTTAGTCATCTCAATCCTTCTTCCCTTAACCATCAAGAAACCCTTAAGGTTCATTTGTGTAAATATTTGCTGACATGTGCTAATGATTGTAGCAATCTGTTGGAATAGATCAATGGGCACTGTATAGGCCAAGAGTGCATTGTGTCAATTTCTTTGGATGCCAACTTCCCTATGTCCAATTTCTACTTCAAACTCACTCATCAAATGCCAAACCTTACACTGCAGGTTGGAGGTGGTCTTGAGCTAGACCTCCTCCCATAGTTCCAACTCTACTGGAATCTAGTGATTGTCTCAATACTCTTTGGCCACATTGGTTTCCTCTGTCTTCTTACATTCACAGACTTTTCCCTGGCCAGTCCCCAGTTACTGGGAGACAGACACAAGAAGAGCCATATATAATTTAGGTAAAAGCAGCCCAGTCCTAGAATACAAGGCACACAGTAAAATTTTGTAGCATTAAAAATGAAAACGGTTTTCTTAAGGCAACCACAGGAATTCTAGCCACAGATCCCAGGCAAAGATTGAGAGAAGAGACAGAGATCTAGGAGATTTGGGCTTTTGAGGACTAACGGAAGAAAGCCAAAGTTCCTCCTGCCCTTCTCTGACAAGGAGCAGTGAATGTTTTAGTGAAGAGTTTGTAGGTGATTCTGAAGGCACAGGAACCAGCAAAATAGAGTAAAAAAAAATGGCACAATGCACTGTCAGTGGGAGCAGATATTATATTTGTTAGTTGGTTTTTCTTTTTAAGTTGACTCCCTCTGTCTCTTTCTTCCTCTTCTTTTATCCACATAACCCTATGACTACTGTGGCCCCATAATCCAGGTCCATCTGGTATTTATTCTACATTCTTATAACACATATAATCATATTCAAATCCACATACATACATAAAATGCAGAGCATTTTTGCTCGTTCTTTCTTATACAAGAATGAAATCAGTATTACACATGTGCCTGATTTTCTTGCTTAAAACACCTTATGGAAGTTCCTCCAAGTCCAGATATACAGGTTGGTATAGCTTCAATTCATTCTTTATATGGCTGCATGTATTCTATGGCGAGGACATACCATTGCTTAGTCAACCATTCTATTGATAGGTGCTCATTTAAATTTTTTTATTGTGGAAATTTTTAAGCATATGCAAATGTAGGAAGACTGGAATAATAGATCCCATTACCCAGTTTTCATGACAACCAATTCAGGGCCTACTTTGGTTTGGTTCCGTGCCCCTCCCCTCCCCGCCCCATCCACTTCATTGTCTTCACCCCCTTGAAATATTTTGAAGCAAATTCCAAATATTGTATCTTCTTATGATGGGCATTCATCTTACCTATGGACTTCTGCAACACTGCATTAAAGATCCTTATGTATCTATTCCAAGATACTGGCCACTTTATTTCTATGGGATAGATTTCTAGGAGTGGGTTTGCTGGATTGAAGAGGATATTTTTAATTTTATTGACATGACAGGTTCTTTCCTCAAAATTCTAGAATTTGTTAATGCATGTGTCTAAATTTACCAAGTCTACTGAAACCAACTAAGGGCAAGACTGCATTTTATGCTTCTTGGTATCCCTAGTACATAGCATAAAACTTGGCAAACTGAGGCAAATGGCATTATTCTCTTTTCTTTGTTATTTTTTTCTTTCTCTCTTTTTCTGAGCACATCACAAAAATCTTTCAATGAAAATGCAATGATCACTTGTGCAACATTGGGCAAAGTGACTTCATGCTTTTGAGGAGATTTCTTTCCCTATCTATAAAATGTGGAATAATATATGTAAGAGAACGTTGAAAGCCAGAATATGCTATGTGAATATGCTGGGCTTTTCTGTTGGTGTTGTCATTGATGATGACTACATTTTAAAGGATTTTTCTAGGGCCATTTGCTTGGCATGAGCTTCTTAACAAATAACATTTCCACACAGGTAAGATTTTTCTGCCCAGAGTCCTCTTAGCTCCATGGGTGTGTGTTCTCAGCTCACACTCCTGGCATACAGCCTGGCTGCGCTCCTAGTGAGGTTAAGGAAATTGGACAACTCGGCAGCTGGGAGCCTCACCTACTGGTGTGGGCTTTGTTTTAAGGTTCTCAATTCTTCTAACCATCTCTTTAGTCCTAGTGACTGAATCACAGCCTTTGGAAGGCCTTAGATATTGGAAAACCCACTGAAGTCCAGGGAAGGGGGGAAGGGATAAGGTCAAATAGAAAGATCAGTGGGCAAAGAGTCAGATCAAAGATAATTCTAGTCCCTACTTTACCCATGTGCCCATGTTCAGGTCATCCTCTGAGCCCCAGTTTCTATTTTTGTGAATCAAGAATATTTTTTCTGCTTGCAGAGCAGTGGGACACTAGTCACACTGTGTTCTATATGGATGATGCCTTCTATATATATACTAGGGGCCCAATGCATGAATTCGTGCACCTTGAAAGGAACTGTGGGCCACGAGGTTGTGGTGGGCACAGGGACGGGTCTTGGCCCATCCTCAGTGCCCCCACCCAGCTCCTCCTGTTGCCCCTGGTCCCCTGTCTGCCAGCAGCCCCATTCCCGCTGCCACCTCTCCCATGCACTGATGGTGCCGGCCCCGCTTGCACCCGCTGATGGCACCAAGCAATTGGGGCTGGCGCCAGCAGCAGGTGCGAGCAGCAGCTGCTGCCCCTATCTCCCCTCAGGAGCATGGGGAGGTGGAGAAGCCCCCAGGGGCAATCGGGCAAGCAGCTGCTGCTCACACCTGCTGACAATGCCGAGTGATTGGGACTGGCATCGGGCACCAGCAGTAGGTGTGAACACTGGGCAGGACCACGGTGTGCAGGAGCAAAGAATTTTCAGTAACCACCAGAGGCTTGCCCTGATGACAGCGACTGGTGCCCCACCTTGGTCTGGCGCCCCTACTCATTTGCTCCACCATCCTGCCATGGCCGACGCCTGCCATGTTCTGCATGCACACCCTGGTGGTCAGCGCACATCATAGCGACCAGTTGCTCAGTTGTTCGGTTGGTCTGCCATTTGGTCTATTTGCATATTAGGGTTTTATATATATAGATGACTTGGATTTGTACAAGACCTGCTTGTAGGTCCCTCCCCCTCCCCGAGAATTGAAATGTGATATATACAGAGGTTTGTATAAATGGTAATCCTTACATACTTAGATGGGTTTCCTCATTGTCAAGTAAACCTTTTTATAGACCATTTAAACTTAGAGTATTATCATGGGAAGGATGGACTCAGGTGGAATTTGGATTCCTCATGCTCACAGCCAGAATTGGAAGGCCAGGAGGTGCCCCTGCATTCGAGAATGACAGAGTGTTCAGGTCACCCATTCTTTCTTTGCAGAAGCTTCTCAAGGCTCAAGTTCATGACAGTGTCTGGCCTCCTTTGTAGTTCTCTTGCTCTGGCGACATTCCAGATGCCCACAGCTGGTGTTTTGTCAACCACAGGGCAGGATAAGCCATGGTTGACTCAAAAACCTGGTGTAATTCCTTGGCAGTGAGGTCCAGAGCCCTGGTGTCTGGACACACCTTCTCTGCCAGGCTCACTTCTGCTGTGACTGACCTTTAAGAAAGACTCTCAGAGCCCTGGCTGGTATGGCTCAGTTGGTTGAGTGTGGCCCCATGCACCAAAAGGTTGAGGGTTCAATTCCTAGTGAGGGCACATGCCTGGGTTTCAGACTCGATCCCCAGCAGAGGGTGTGCAGGAGGCAGCTGATGGATGTTTCTCTCTCTCTCCCTCTCCTTTGCACTTTCTCTAAAAATAAATTTTAAAATAAAATTAAATAAAAAAGAAAGACTCTCAGAGGCAGACTGACTTTTGCAGTGATAGCTGAAGCTTTTTCCTTTCCTTTTTTTAAAAAAAAACATTTTATTGATTTTTTACAGAGAGGAAGAGAGAGGGATAGAGAGTTAGAAACATCGATGAGAGAGAAACATCGATCAGCTGCCTTCCGCATACCCCCTACTGGGGATGTGCCCGCAACTAAGGTACATGCCCTTGACCGGAATCGAACCTGGGATCCTTCAGTCCGCAGGCCAACGCTCTATCCACTGAACCAAACCGGTCAGGGTTTTCCTTTCTTTCTTTTTTTTTTAAATGTATTTTTATTTATTTCAGAGAGAAAGGGAGAGGGAGAGAGAGACAGAAACATCAATGATGAGAGGGAATCACTGATCCGCTGCCTCCTACACACCCTCTACTGGGGATCTAGCTCACAACCCAGGCATGTGCCCTTGACTGGAATCGAAACTGGGACCCTTCAGTCCGCAGGCCAACGCTCTATCCACTGAGCCAAACCAGCTAGGGCTGAAGCTTTTTTCTTTCAATCAGACCCTTCCCAGCACAGATAAAAACAGCCCCCTCAAGGAGCATGGGGAAAATCACCTAAGTGACAGCCCCATGCAGGTGTGCAAGTTTACGTATTAGTCACTTTGCATTTATAAAAGCAAGCATGCCTGCTCTGAGAGAAGGAAACTGGAAGAGCTGCTGCAATTTTCCCCCGAGATTAATGGCTGTGAGATGTTGCAACAAACCCCAACTCCTTCTGGGAATGGGTGCACTGTTTATCTTTGGAGCCCGCCAGCATGGTGGTGAATGCTAAGGAAGTGCTCCACACCCTTTCTGCTGCGCTCCAGTCCAACGTGCAGCCTCTAGCTGCAGCATCAGGTTCCAGCCTGCAGAGCCAGTGGACTGCCTGACAGAAAGAAATGGTACTTTTCATGTGGTCAGCGTGGGCTTCCGTCCCACAGGGGAACACTGTACGTCCTTTGAGGCCTGGTTCTTTCGTCTTTGCAGCTGAACCAAATGGCGGTGCCAGGGAGAAGGCGCTGCCCTCTGGTGTGTGGATGCTCTTGTCAGTCAGGGCCAAAGAGACTACAGCTCCCCGGAGTGTCATGAAAGGCTTTCAGCCCTGGGCCTTTACATTCCCAATGCAGCTCAGGTCTGACAGGAGAGGGCTCCCTTTGCAGTTGGAGCAAAATCTCACGCTTACCAGCACTATGGGGGGTTGGGTTGGCAATGAGGGTGAAACTCAGTTTTGTGTATTCTATCCCCACTCAGAAAGGGGTGACTCATCAATGGGACCCTTTCTTGGAATTCCCTCTTCTCATCACAAGATTTGAATAAATGTGAACAGAAAAGAAAAAGTAAAATAAAATTAAAAAAGAAAAACAGTACTTTGGACAGTCTCTTCTTTGGGAAGTTAGCTCTACTTACACACACCAGAAAGCTCTGTCTACATGGTGCCGACACAATGGGCTGAAAATGAACCAAACAGCCAAGTCATTGTGTGTGTGTGTGTGTGTGTGTGTGTGTGTGTGTGTCTCATTCTCTCTTTGAATGAATGAGTTCCAGTGGGTGAATAGTCAGTTTTGTTTTGCTGCTTTAGTAAAAAGAAAAGAAAGTGTCTGATATGCAAAGCTAAATTAACCATAAATGCCTTAGCTATTCCTGAATACAGATTTCAAACCAGAAAGGAATGGATTAAAATTCCACTGGAGAAAGTTGGCAGTTCCGTGACTTTGGCTAATTGACACAATCAACTTGAAGATCAGGTGAGACTTTCTCACCTTTAACATTGTACTTACAAGACTTGTTCATAGTTGACGGTGACGATGAGATGAGATAGCATATGTAAGAGCACCCCAGCTCAGTGAAGTCACAAGGGGAAGTAAGTCTAGTGAGAGAGTCAGGGACTGAGCCTGGCAGCCTTGGCTCAGTCTTTATCCTAAAAGCAGTGGGGGATAAAAGAAGGTTTTAAACAAGGTCGTGATTAATGGCTGTGGCATGGAGAAGGCATTGTCAGAAGGGGGAAGGGTCAAGATGAGAGACAGGGAGACCAGTTGGCTGTGGCAGCAGTCCCAGTGACTCCCCACATAGCCCTCTGTGATTTCCTGGCTTTGGGCACTGCACCCACCTCTAATTCCATGAAAGTGCTTTGACCTCGGGTTCCTAATGGTGGGCACACCATTGTTAATGTAAGAAACATTCAAACCTGTGAAGAATTTTTTTGTGAGTTTATTTGAGCCAAACTATTGACAGTTGCTGGGAAGCAGAATCTCAACGGATTGAGATAATGCTCCGGAGAACGGCAGTTTTGCACCTAGTTTTATACATTACAATCAAAAGAGGAGATGTAAGTGGGTTACATGAAACCCGTTAGTGATAGATTAGGGAGGTGGGAAAAAGCAAAGCCGGGAAACCTCTGGGATTGGATAAAAAATAAAATGATAGACACATACTTCTTTTACTTAGATGGGTGCAGGATAGTCAGCAGTCAACAACTTAACTCAATAACAATGAAGGGATTTGTGGTCTCCGTAGAGTGGTTTTGAGGGGTTCGGTAAAAGAAAATTACTTGGACAGTCCAACGATATGTTATTGTAGATGCAAAAAGACAATAGACTCAGTCCCGGTAAAGATTAACCTTTGTCAGGGAAGATACCGGCATAGGACATGACTACCCAGCATAAATTGCTTTTTAGTTTAAAAAGTTTTAATTTAAGACTATCCTTTGTGCTTACTTTAGGTCTCTGAGTTTGCAAGGCTGCCACATAGGCCTTCCCTGAGCTAGTCAGGTTAGCATGTGGCCTCTTTTCATCCACGTCGTTACTAAGTTCACTCCTTGGGCCAAATGTAGTTTTGATTTTGTTTTGTTAAATCAATATATATTAAATACTTAGTATGTGCTGAAACTCTACTGGCTGAATAGAGAGTTTAATGCACAGATGGCAAATAGGGTTCAACTACTCACCAGTAGAGCTTGTGTTGAAAGGATTCCAGGGCGCCACAGTTTAGAGGGCCAGGATTGATTAGTTATGTCTGCTGTGGGCGAGGAAGTGTTGGCAGCATGTGTTTCTCATATTTTCCACCTCTGGCCCTGTGGCTCCCAGCTCCTATATTCTACCCTAGCCTGATCCTGGTTCTGCCTGGACCGTATTACATTCAGATAGCTCCTGTTAGTCTAGATACAGTATTAGACACCTGTAGTTGTTTCCTGCCTAGAAACAGTTGGAAAATGGGCCTTTTTTTTCTTTTGTTACCATTGAAACAGCTATGCTAGCAGTATGTTAGCTGACAGGGCCCTCCATGTAGAGAGAACATGCCTGATAATGAACACAGAGGAAAGTGGAGTTGAGCGATAAAGAGGCTGAACAGAGTAATAGTTTGAAGCCCGGGATCTATCTGGAGGCTCTCATCCAGGTAGAGGCATCCTCTGGGGGTCTTGAAACATAATTCCCATAGATAAGAGGAAAGAAGTGTAAAGGCAAAAATCAGGATAAATGATTTATGCAAGTTGAGGAAATTTTGCAAGTGATGCTCACCCTGCCATCTGACCTCTGACTTCTTCTGGAAAGAAAGATAGAGGGAGAGGATGGAGCGCTCAGGGAAAAGTTGAGGTGGGGTGGGTGAAAAGCAAGAGTAAGAGGGAGAAAGCACAAGAAAGAGAGAAAGAATATGAAGGCCATCAATTTTGGAGAGAAAAACATACTTAGCTCTCAGCATTGCAGAGAAATGTCAATAGGGAATTTGCAACAGAATGGTCAGAGTTATTGAGTTACAGGATGAAGATGCTTGAATAATTGCAGGTGGAGAGACTGAGAATTCTCTGTAATTATTAACAAAAGCCCTGATATCTAGAGGCATGCATTCTGATATAATGGACCCAGATGAGGATTTCCAAATAATAATAATTTAAAAAAGAGTTGAGTATTTGAGCATCCAAATATGACCAAAATAAAAGCATTTATCTTACCCTAAAGAGAAGGACTTGGTTATTAATATCCCATCAGGCCTGTATGGTTTTCATTACTTTTAATGTTCCTCTGTATCTCCAGAGATGCAAATGGGAATATTTGATAGAGAAAAACTTGGGTTTGGGCCTTTTCTTTAATTAACATACTTAGTATAGGATAGTGAATTGGAGGAGTGGGTGAACCACATGAAGTCAACTGCTTCATATGCCTCATTGATTCATTTACTCATTCATTCAGCACATGTGTGCTGGAGAGTCAACTGAAATGGGTTAGGCCAGTGGTTGGCAAACTGCAGACCCTTGATTGTGGCTCTTCCACAAAATACCACGTGCGGGCGCTCATGTACAGTGTGATTGAAACTTCGTGGCCACACTCAAGGGGCCAAAGAGCCGCATGTGGCTCACGAGCCACAGTTTGCCGACCACTGGGCTAGGCATTGGAGACACAGACAGGGGTCAGTTTTCTGTTTTCAATAAGCCCAGGGTTCTAATGGGGAAGGTGACCATGCAAATAAATCAATTATTACACAGTGGAAAAGTACTGTCATGATGGAAGGTACAAAGAGTAGAGAGCATAGCTTCAGTGGAATAGTATATTCATGAACATGTAGGAGTTTCTAGGTCAAGAGGGGTAGGAAGGGAATTACAGGCAGTGGCAGGAGCATGCCATATACAAAGTCAGAGAGGTGAAAGGCAGGACATGCTTGGAGGACCAAGAAATAGTTGGTGTGTCTGAAGCTTAGGTGTGGGAAGTAACAGCCTATGGTTTTGAAACTAGATTGAGAATAGCCTCTTGCATGCAACAGCAGTTCTCAACTTTGACCACGCATTGATGGGGGAGTTTAAAAAATATCGATGTCTGGGTCCCACACAGGGATTCCAATTTAATTGGTCTGTGGAGTGGCATGGGCATTGGGACCTTAAAAGCTCCCCAGGTGACTCTAATGTGTGGCAAGGGTTGAGCATTATTGCTCAAGGAGATAGGAAGTCCCAATTTATATTGTTATAGCATTACTTTAGCATCATCGATATAGAGGCCAGAGACTGGTTGAGGGAGGCATGTTAGAGATCAAGTACACATGTCCAGGTAAGAGAGGATGAAGGTCTTAAACAAGACACTGACCATGAGGAAAGAGGGAAGGGAACAGATCTGAAAGATACCAGGGAGGGAGAATTAGTGGGCTGGGGTGGGAGGGGAAGGAAACAACAAATGTGGATATTCCAATTTCTTGGGTGAATGCTGGGGCCTTCACTGGGACAGGAAACCCAGGAGAAGAAATAAGGTTGGGTACATGCTTAGGAGTTTTGGTCACAGGAGGGGAGACGATAAATTCAGCTTGTCTTGTGAGTTTGAGGGGTTTGTCTAAGTTTTCCATCTTTCAATCCTAGCCATCTCTTTGTGGGCTTTTCCAGTTGTGTGGATATCACAGATCAGATTGCTCAATATTAATTTCAATCGTCTTTTAGATGCTTTCTGATAATGCAGAAACTGGACAGGAAAAGACCCTTCTATTTGCTAGACCCCAAACAGCCAGGGTTCTTCTGCATGACATTTAGGCTCTGTCAATCAGATGTATCCACATTCAGTTCAACAGATAAAAGTGAAACATGATGAGAAGGAAGCCATACTTCTGCTGCAAGAATGTTCATGCAGGCATTTAGGTTTGAGGTTTTTTTTGTTATTTTTTCAGCATTTGCACAGAGATCACAACTGCCCTTCTCTTACTTTACAAAAGGGGCACCTGTAACTCCTTTTCCCCCATAAATACCCATATTGGGCTTTGCCTTGGAGTGAAGTTTGAAATATTGGTATTTATTAAGCCTCCTTTAATCAAGGCCCCATTGCTTTGTTATTGGGCTTTTCTTCTGCCTAATATGCATTTCCATTAAGAGAAAGTGATGCTTTAGAAAAGTAGGTTTTGTTACACACTGGGATCTTATAACTTCAGATATACTATGGTAGAGGGATAATAATTTTCATTTAACCACCTCTCTCAATCATCCCCCCAAATATTAGCAAAGAAAATCTTTCTTCTGACAGGAGAGCCTGTTAAAGAGTACAGCAGAGAGTGAGTACTGGTGAGAAGTAACCAAAGCAGCCAGGCCTCATTTCCTTTATAACCAATGAATGCAGGGCAAAACTCTTCTTCCTTCCTTCTCTCTCTCTCTCTCTCTCTCTCTCTCTCTCTCTCTCTCTCTCTTTCTCTCTCTCCACTAGACTTAGAATACTCAACATTCCTAAAAACCATGCTGGGAAAGACTAACCTAGGAGGTGTGTGCCTTCTCCACATTCTCTCCCTTTTCAGTAAAGGAAAAGAGCTTGAAGAGAACTCATATTGATTTGGTCTTGATCCTTGTCTCATTTTCATATTGTGTATTTCAAGACAAGGAGATGATAAACTTCATGTTTGTCTCCCTTCAAAAACATTATTTTTGAGTAAAAATAACATGTAAGAGGTATGAAGTGTTTTATATTATTCTGAACACTGATTTAGACTCCTTTTTATTTGCTATTACAAACAGATTATTTGATTTTCAAGGAAAAGTCCACTTTTCACTGTGGTCTCCAGGTGACTTCATTAAAAGCTTCAATTTATATACTTAGTTTTGTTGCAGGAAAAGTATTAAGTAATCAGTAAAAATTATAAATTAAAACAATTAGGCTAAAATGCAGTATGAAATGGAAGAAAAGTCACAATGTCAAATATTAGACATTAAAAGATTTGCATATGTATTTTTTTATTTTTTATTTTGTTTTTTTAATATATATTTTTAAATTGATTTTAAGGAGGAAGGGAGAGGGATAGAGAGATAGAAACATCAGTGATGAGAGAGAATCATTGATTGGCTGCCTCCTGCATGCCCCCTACTGGGGATCGAGCCTGCAACTCAGGCATGTGCCCTTGGCCGGAATTGAACCTGGGACCCTTCAGTCCTCAGGCCGACGCTCTATCCACTGAGTCAAACTGGTTAAGGCTGCATATGTATTTTTTAAAAGATAATAATGAGAATTAAGGTTTATGATATTTATATTCTATTGGATACATTAAAATAATTATATTTCTGCTTTATTTTTAAAATTAATATTTACAATGCATCATAAATTACATTATTTTCAGCTATTTAACTAATGATGGAATATATTGGATGTCAACTTAAACATTTGCAAAAGGGTGCATAGTTTTAAAAAATTCTTCTGGAAGATGTGACAGTAAAATACAAGTGGGAAGGCCACTGTTCTAGCTACGGGGCTTCAACTCTCATCCTTCCAGTCCTGCTGCACCCTCCCCGCACCTGGAGAGGTGAGCCTGGGTGGGATCAGAGAATCAAATGAACATCAACACCGGCTGAAGAAAAATGCCACTGGAAGCATCAGCCTGCTGCTGAGGACCAACGTTCAAATACATCCTGAACTGAAACAGGAGAGATATCAGGTCCTTGTCTGCTTACATTACTCATGCCACCGGCCCCTCTGTCAGGCCAATCCAGACTTGACAAAAATGAAAAGTGTGGGCATGTCTTGCTGGGCTACATCACACACACCACTCCACCATGTACACTCGGCTCACTTTACAACCATGTACAACTCTCAGTTACAAGCAGGAACCTGCTAGTTTGTTTATTAATTGCTGTTTGGATAAGTGTCAGGGGTTGATGAACAGTTCTGTATAATGGAGCAAGTGAAAAATGGGTCATTGACATGCTTTTCTTCACCTTCTTCCTCACCTCGGTCCCCACCTTGGAGGTTCCCTATTTTACCTGCACACTTCAGGCTACCTCTGGCTCTTGTGTATTAAAATATTTTAGCACCCAGGAGGTTTCACTCACTAAGGGCTTTGGAGTGGTCTCCAGGTGACTTCTCAACCTCAAATTGTATGTCCGCCCATGATTTAGAAACCCCACTGAGATCCTGCCATCTTTGAGTCTTTGTTAAGGAGCCAAGCCCCTCGGGCAGCTTCCCCAGTGTCAGCACCTTGGCAACGCCCCGGTTTGAACATGATTTTAATAGCGACTAATTCCCTTGGCTATGGAACTGCCGCAAATGGCTCATCGTTTTACAGGCAAGTTTCAACAGTCGTGTAACCAGATGAGAATATCTGCCCAAACAATAGCATTGTGGCAGAAAACAGCTACGGCACATCAGGGGCACAGCTGTAAGGCAGATAGCAAATGGAAGGTGAGATGAATGATCTACTCCCTGGGCTGAACACTTAAAGTAATCTGCATGGTTTCTGAAGGGGAAGCCAGGCAACTATGGGCATTTGTAATGTTCAAGAGGGAATTTGCACTCAGGGACAATGGCTCCCAGTAAAGTGGGCGGAGGCGGTCAGAGGAGTTACTCCTCAGTTCCAAGCCAAGCTTAAAGAGAGAGAAAAGCCACGGTCTGAAACACCCCTGGAAACATGCAGGCTTGAAGCAGCAAACTCATCCTTGGTATTGGATGTGCCATCGCCCCATCCTCCCCACCCCTACACCCACTCCTTTGGGCACGCTAGTGGTCCATTCCTTCAGGGTTCTGCTCCATGCTGGTGATAGGTGGTGGGAGGGTACTAAGAAACAGTGTGCCTGAGGCTGGGATGTTCAGTCTCTGCGATGTCAACCTCTGAAGCACAAAGCATTACTCAAACATCTGTCATTTGCCTTTTAGCCAATTATAAACCAACTCACCAATTCATATAAACCCAGATTGACTCCAGTTGGAGGCTTAGCTTAGACTGCCTCCAGCAATACAAAAGTACAGATGACGTGTGAAGTGGCACTCACACAAAGGCCACCTTTCCTCACATTCATTTCTAAGGAGAGTTGCCACTCCTTGAACATCTGCTGAGGGGTAGGGTCTTAAAGCAGATGGATGTGAATTCTCACCCTTGGGCCACCAAGAAAATAATCTTTCCCCTTTCTCCAGACTCAGGGAGATGACAACATTTTCCCCAAGGGAGTGGCTTCTATGGAGCAGAAGCCAGTCTATCTCACTCTAGAGTCTGGGTCATTTCTACTACATTTGCTGCCATGAACACTGCTTTTCCTGATCTTGAGGTAATAAGCCCACAGTCTTGACCTTGTGACGTGTGATTTTGAGACTTTGGCATTTCCAACTTTTCCCAACAATGGAGTCCTGTTTGTCTTAGAATCCATGGGAAGGTAGTGGCTCTAGGCTTCCTCTTCTCTCAGCTGCCCTTCTCTGGAACTTCTCCAGGTTTGCCCAGTTCTCCTTGAATTTCAATGGCCAGGCCTACAAGCAGTACTCCAGAGGCCAATGTTCTTTTGTTTGGTGTAAGGATAAGGAGGCACTTCTTGTTTGTTTTTTAATTCCCAACATTGACCACAAAATTCCAAAATTTTTGAGCTGAAAAGAAGCTTAGGAATTATCTTTCCCAGTGGTACTCAAACTTCAGTGTGCATCAGAATCACCAGGAGGGCTGGAGCATTAGTTACTTATTGCTGTATAACAAATTATTACATTACGATGCTAAACTTAGCATCGTAAAATAAAAGTGTATGGTTTCACAGTTTCTGAGGGTCAGGAGTGGCTTAGCAGAAGAGTTCTGGCTCAAGGTCTCTGATGAGATTGCAGTCAAGGTGTTTGTGAGGACTGCAGTCATCTGAAGGCTTGATTGGGCTGGATGATATGCTTCCCTTATTCGCACGTAGGCATCTCCATAAAGCTGCCTGGATGTCCTACAAATCTGGCAGCTGGCTTTCCCAAGGCCAGTGATCCCAGAAAGATCAAGAGAATAACAAAGACAAAAGCCACAGTGCATTTCGTAATCTAATCTTGGAAGAGACTTATCTTCACTTCTGAGGTATTTTAGTCATCAGATCAATTCTAGTTCAAGGTAGGACAGGACTACAAGGGTGTGAATTCCAGGAAGTAGGGATCATTGGGGACTATGGAGTTTGGAACACGGATTTCTGAGCCCCATCCTGAGTTTCTGATTCAGGAGGTTTGGAATGGGACCTCAAACTTTTCTAACAAGTTCCAGGTAGTGCTGATGCTATTCATCTAGGACATACACTTTGAGAACCACTGATCTATCCCTTATTCTGATTTTGTAAGTGGTGAAATTGAGACTCACAAGAATGGGAAAAAAAGAGAAGCAGGAAAATGTACCAACAATTAATTATTGAATACCTGCTATGTGTCAGGCACTAGGCAGGTGTCTTTATATATATTTTCTTGTTTAATACAAAAATTTCTGTGCATTATTCACCATTTCATGAATGAGGAAACTGAAACTAAGAGAGATTAATTGCCCAAATTTACATGCATAGTTACTGAAGGACAGGACTGGAATCCAGATCGCCTCTCAAATCAAAGTCATTATATAATCAAATATCTCCCAAATTTACTATTCTATCATAAGTGGGAATTGTTTTTCCTAAAAATACATTAACTGTGATATTGTGGCTCAATCACACAAGAATTGGGAGTCACCCTATAAATTGTACCTATTGAATTTGCAGCTAAAAATTAACCTTAGTTTCATTTGAAGACTGAGAAAGTCAACATTCATAGTGCTTTCTAAGTCTTGTGGAACATGTCTAAGAAACTGGTTCCAACAGAGATCCCCAGAGGACTCTGACAATTACACTATTACCCAGAGGACATAACCTCAATCTATTCAAGTGCTAAACTTGCTTGTTTAAGGCACAGTTCCACTATAACCTTGGCTAAGTCTTTTAAAAGCCTTGTGCCTTTGGTTCATTATTTGTAGAATGGAAAGAATAATACTTGCTTCCTTGCCCACCTCAGAGGGTTATTGTGAGGATCAAAAGAAATAATTTATGTAAAGTCTGTGCAACCTGCCAAGTGCCTTGCATATAGAAGATTCTATTGCTATTACTGCATTTGTCGACTAGTATCTGCTTATTTCTGCTCTTTGGTTCTTACCTCCTATTCTTAAGACTAGAATGCTGGAGCCCTGGCCAGTGTGGCTCAGTTGTTTGAGCATCATCTTGTATACCAAAGGGTTACCAGTTCAATTCCCAGTCAAGGCACATACCAAGGTTGCAGGTTCGATCCCTGGTGTGGCCAATTGATGTTTCTCTCGCATTGGTGTTTCTCTTTCTCTCTCCCTCTCCCTTCCTCTCTCTTTAAAATCAATAAAAATATATTTAAAACAAAGAATAGGATGCTGGAATTTATTGAAATCCCTTTAGGCACTAAATGATTATTTGATTTTTCTTTCATAACAGGTATTTCTCCAGGCAGAATCAGTAATAGGGTAAGAATTTTTAAAAATAAAAAAGAGAGGGGAAAAACAAACTCTTACTATATTCATGGCCCTGTGCTGGGTGCTTAACTTATTCTACTCCTTGTAACAAGTCTTTAAGGCGGATAGCAATATCTCTGTTTTAGATATAGAAACTGAGGAAAAGAGACATAAGATTGTTGCTGTCTGTAAGAGAACCAGGATTTTACTTTCTTAGATCACTCAGCAGAGTCTAGCTCATAGAAAATGTTCCGAGAATGGAAATTTTTTTAGTATTCCACAGATGCATCTATAGGTGATGATCAGGACACCCTCCCACCCTATTGGTGGGCTTGCCGGAATTGGGTATTTGGAGAACAGCCATACAAGAAGGACTTACAAATCCTTTCTTCGCAGTATAGAGCATGGTACAAAGACTTTTTTTTGGTAGAAGGCTAGTTTCTATTAAGCCTGCTATTGCTGACTTTTTCCTTTATGATGGACAATACTGGGAGCAGAATTTCCCAATGCTGACCACTTGGTAATGTTTTAGAATATCCAGTGTGTGCAGTGGTCACTAGGAGGCAGCATGGGTTAACGAAGAACCAAAGTGATTTGGGGCAGAATTATTAGATGTGTAAACTAGAAAAAAGCCATAAATGTAGTACATCTTGATGCCCACAAAACACTTTGAGTCAGATGGAGAAAGGGGAGCTAGGTACAGGGAGCTTCAAACAGCTGGTTGAAAATATTCAAGAAAATACTGATGTGGTGACATGTTATAATGTTTCACTGTTGATCCTGCTCTATGCAACACTTTCCTTAGTACTTTTGTCAAAGGTTGATGACCAGCTTATCAAATCTAGAGGTGATGTAAAGCTGGGAAGGGTAGAGAGTATGTTGTATGATAGACTACAGGTTTAAAATGAACACTAGACAAGCTAAGTTAAAACTTAACTAATATTAATATAGATCCACTACATGGATTCAGTAACAGCAAAATCATAAGACAGAACAAAGAACTGGTTTGTCTGTAGCCCATACAATAGTAACTTGGACATTTTGGTTAATCGTAACCATAGTCTGTATTTTTCAAGTTCATTTTATTTAGTTAAGAAGGTAGATAATTAACGGGCTTGACACAATACACCTTATCATAGGGCCCCTTAAGAAGTCTTGGGCTATGCTGATGGTAATTCAGTCCAACTGGTATGGACACAGGCTGATTTAGCAAACTCACTGTAGCTGTCATTGAAAAACCTAGTTGATGCCCAGTCCTGACTATCTAAAGGCAGAGTTCACTGTTAAAACCTGGAGAGGTGAGTCACTAGGCAATGCTAGGGATTCGGCTGGGGGATCAGCTGGTGGAGAAGGAAACAAAGCTAGAACAAGACAGGCTAAGACCATGGCAATAGTAGGGAGTGCCCTCTGCGAGGAGATAATCAACAGTCCAAACCACAGGATCCAGATTAGGTGACAAACTCAGACTCCAGCATCTATCTCCCAGGGAAATAGCCAGAGCCCATAGGAAATAGCATCAAGTTTCACTGAGTTTAGATCACGATCCCAGATAGTGGCTGATGCCATTATCCAAGGCAAAAACCTATCCCTACTGGGTAGCCATAAAAGCCAGGACCAGGGACCAGGAAAACATACTAAAGTAAAATAAAATAAAAGCCAGGGAATTTGTGGCTTCATGTTACATAGAGGTGTCTAGCTCTCAACAGAGGTACTGTACCTGTGCTGGACTTGTTAGCAAAACAAAAGTCAAACTTCTCATGTTAGTGGAGCAGAGATTTCTAGTGGACTCTGTGCTCTGATTAGGGTTGGAGGCAAAGAGAAGAAAATGAGCAGGGAAATGTGTTAGGACTAATATGTGCCAGGTGCATTAGTACATTATCTTTAACCTCACAACAGCTCTGAAGAAAGCATTATTAACCTCATTTTCCAAATTTGGAGGAGGAGGCTCAGAGAGGTTAAATTAAGTGCCCTAGGTCACTGGTGAGGGCGGAATTCACACACATCAAACAATAACTAATTGAACAATGCCCTCTGCGGTCTGTGCCAGGGGAGTGGTGCTGATGATAATTGCCACAGGGGTGTAAACAGAACTGGCAGAGGTGCCAAACCAGCTTTGTAATAAATGAAAAAAAAAATCAATCATCTCATGTGTTGCCCCTTAATACCAGGTGTTGGGAAAGAAAGCATTACTTCTCCCGAAGCACTTTTCAAGTCCTGCATATTCCAGAAACTCTGCTTTATTATTCGTAGAAACTCCTCAACTGGCTTGGGGCAGGGGAGGAGGAAGCAAATTGTTTTAGTCCTTTTATCTATGTTACCTTGTTTAATCTTCTCAATACCAGCAAGGAAGGTATGAATTTTTTACTTAATAGATGGGACCACTGAATCTCAGAGAACTTGAATTTTTCCCAAATTTTGCAACCTATAGATAATCCTGTTTGTTCTGATCCTGAGTCTATATGGGCTATTCGTTACCAATGCCTCCCTCTCTGTGACATTTTTGAAATTATCATGGGATTTATTGTAGGTGGCTGGTTGGTTGCTTGGCCTCTGTAACTGCTTGTCCACTCATTGAGGAGTTTTTCTCTTCGTTCTGAACTTGTGAATGACTGTCTTTGCTGGATGCTGCCTACTCGGGCCATAGCACGTGGTCCCTTAGTAATCAAAGTCCCCCATGATGAGTGTGTATTAATCTGTCCAACCAGCACTCCTTCCTTCTTCTAGAAATAGACCTTTTTCATTTGGAGCACTTTGATCCCCTCACTCCAACATGGTTTTAGGGGAGACTGACCTCCTCCTCCTTGGCCGTAGAAGTTGTCCAGGAATGGGCACATGATCCAAACCAGATAAATCAGAATAGTTCCCTGGGATTTTTTGAACTGGAGCTAAGAAGAATTTTTCACAGATGGTAATGCAGGGAAGATAGGAGCCCACAACTTTGGGGAGCATAGGTCAATCTTTAGAGAGTAAGTCAGTTTTGGAGGATGAGGTTGACGTGGAGAGAGAAGCAGAGATGGGGGGGAGAGAGAGAGAGAGAAAGAGAGAGAGAGAGAGAGAGAGAGAGAGAGAGAGAGAGAGAGAGAGCCCGAGTAATAGAGTGCTGATGGAGCTGTGTCCTGGGTCCCTAATTCCAGATCCCAGGTAATGTGACCCCAAACTCCTATAAGTGGCAGCCTCTGGGAAACACAGACAAAGCACACCTCCCCCATCTGTATAGCACAGTGGAGTTTTGGGCAGCACCTTGCACAGAGTATGAACTCGGCCAGTGTTGGCTGCATTGGATATTTATACCTTAAAATAACTATTACGCAGGCATACCTAAAAGAATCAATTTGACTGATATGCGTTAGTCACAACTTGGATTTCTAGTCCTTCCAAGTTTAAGGGGAACCTAACATTTATGGGACTTATTATTAAGGAAACTTTGAATTGTGCTTTCATTTAACTCTTAAGGTAAGCCTTACCTACATTTTTACAGATTAGAGAATTGACGATCAAAGAGGTGAAGTGCATGCCCCCGAACCTGACCCGAGCTGCCCACCACATCATTGGAGCCTGTACTGTTTCATGGGCTCAATTCTTCTGAGGGCCATTTTGCACTACGAGGCTGAAAGCTAAACACTACACAGCCCACACACTTTTAGCTCGGGTTCTGAGTGTGACTCAGGTCCCCCCTCCCTGATGCTGTGTTATACTGATTGGAGGACTTAATTCCATAGGCGAGACGTGCTCACAGCATATCCATTTGGCTGGGACAGGTCGTGGCTAAAGCATGATGGTTCTGGAGCCAGCAGGTGCATGTTCCCACTTTAGTGGAAGTGACTTCCTGATCGTGGGGGGAGCAGCAGAGCCCTTGAGACCCAGATCCACAGTGTGATTTTAGTTGTCATTCCTGGAGGCTCAACCTAGAGTCTGATTCTTCAGTTCTGCCATTGATTCTGTAAACCTAGTGCCCTTCCAGCCAGGTACAGGGGAGTTCCTCTTTCTGCAAGTGAACATTGACCATTAGATTATGTCTGCACATATCCAGGGGCATCACAGTTAAGATTGAGGGGAGCAAGATGGATTGGCTTCACTTATCTCTCTATACGCTTTCATTCTCTTCTTCCCTTTGGTAGTAGAGATAGAATCTGAGGATCCTCCTCTAGGCTCTGGCCCCTCATTCAATACTATAGAGTTCAATACCCGCTCACGTCCAGCTGCCATCCTGGGAGGGTCATGGTCACTGCCCGATCTGACTCCAACAGAGTCATATGGAAAAGAACCAGCATAATTACAACCCCACTGCTGTATTGATGTGACCATGAGAGCATCATCTGGGGTTTTCCTTAGATTGATATCTGTTATGGTAGAACTTTTCCCCCCCTTTATATCGGGGTCACATGAAGGTGTGTATCTTTTATTTACTTTCTTAAAATGACTCTTAGATGATAAGTTTCCTTAGCATACAAAATCACAGCTCAGTTTCACATTTTCACAGCTGAGCATTTTTCTTTTCTTTTGGGGGAGGTGCCTTGGAATCACAGAGAAATCTTAATCATTCGGTGTGGTTTCCTTGATTAAAGGAACTATAAATGGCTATTTGAAAAGCTCAAGAAAGGCTCATTCTTGGATTAAAATCAGATAAAACTTGTGTCTACCATTCATACTACAGAGCAATTGACTATTCTTTAAAAGTTCAAACACAATAAAATGAGGAAAATGAGAATAGTCATGCCGTTAAGCCTCAATTAGCGAAATGTCTCAGGGAATGAGCTGTCTGATCATTAGGGTAAGAAGAAGGACTTTTCTTACTAATTTCTATGTAGTGGAAGTTTGGCAGCCTCAAGAAAGACCCACACATCCAAAGAAATTCCACTCCCCTGGTTCACAAATGGCTTTGAATTTCTTTAGGAAGGTGTGATGTTTAATTTTACGTGTCTTGACTGGGCCTTGGAGTGCCCAGACTTTAATCAAACATTCTGGATGTTTCTGTGAGGATGTTTTGGGATGAGAACAACATTTGAATTGGTAATATAGGTAGGCCTCATCCAATCAGTTAAAGGCCTAAATAGAACAAAAAGTCTGACCTTCTCCTGAGAAAGAAAACATTCTCTGGCCTGACCTCCTTCAAGCTGGGACATTCATTTTTTTCTTTCTTTCCTGCCTTCAAACTGAAACATCTGCTCTTCCTGGGATTTGAGCTGCCAGCCTTCAGACTTGAGCAACACCATCAGCTCTCCTGGTCTCTGCTTGATGGCTCACCCTGCAGAACTCAGCTTCCATAACTGCGTGAGCCAATTCCTTAGGTTGTACATATACCATATGTATGATATACAATCTATATTAATCTCATTGGTTCTTTAGAGAACCCTGACTAACACAGAAGGGACCGAAAACAAAACAAAACACCTACCATATATATACCAGAGAGGAGGCAGGACTCATGAATGCACACTTAGGAGTGAGCAACTGCTCTCTCTGATTTTACGTCTCTCTCTATATTTTAATTCACAAATATGTTGAAGTAGACATCGTTCTCAACAACATCCCCCCCTCCCCCAAGGAAACTAGGTAATAGCATGTGTTTTTTGTTTTATTTTTTAAGAAGAGATGGTTATCTCAATGCTGTTATCTTAGTAATTACAAATTGCTTAACACCTGAAAAAAGTAGCCACCCAAGGGAGGTGGTTATCACAGGGCATTTGCTCCCTGCACTGAGGTTCTTCTCTACCAACTCCCCACCTCAAGCCTCTCACATACCCCTGCCTGCATAACTCCCATCCATCATCCTGGGTGTGGTGTGACCTCCTCAGGAAGTCTGTCTTGGCCCATATAGTTGGCTTGGGTGCCTGTATCAGACATCGATGCTCCATCAGATGCCTGGGATCCCTTTACTATTTCTCCATACCCCTCTGTTTCCCTTTCAGAATGTTTTTGTTTCTTACAGCTTATACCTGCGATTCTTCTCCAGGGTAGGTGCCCTGGGCCCCCTGGCAGTGGCATGGTAGGGTCTGGGGATACATGTGCCTGTCCTCACAGCAGTCCCTAGCTAATGACCAGCAGCAGAAGAGTCTGAAAGCCCATGTTCTTCCCTCTGGTTGGAAGCAACTCTGAGACCTGGCTTATACCCTAGAGTTCCCCTTTGGGGTCAGCTGGAAACCACTCTCAGTGGGACTTATGCCTCCAATCTCACCCTTTTTGGGCCTCTTCCTCTATGCTGTCCTGCTTCCCCAATGTCTTTTTGATTTCTCCTGGGAGCACTACTTGAAAAATTGCTTATGCACTAATCTATCAGGGGCCAAACCCAAGATGTGCTCCTGTGGACGCCAGGGCATGCCCTTAATACAGTACTGATCACGATGAGTTGTAATTCCCTATCCTCTAGCCAGCCCCTGCACTGGCCTGGGAGCTTTCTGAAAGGCAGGGACTGTGTTTTTGTCCCACAGCACTATCTCAGGGCCAACGCAGGACCCGCCAGAGGACCCAATAAGCTTGTGAATCAATGAGTGAGCCATGAACTCCAGCTATCAGAACCAATTCCAATGGAAGGTTAAACCTGGGGAAATATGTGGGTACCTCTAGGTGAGCACAGGTCCTAAACAGAAACCGAACTGAGTATGTTCCTGAAAATGGAGTGAGAGGGGTTGCCAGCGGCCGGGTCTAGGACTAAAATAATCACTTGTGCCCTTCTGTGCATCTTCAGTCTTGGCCTTTGCTCGTGGATCCCGTTTCCCAACAGGCTGACTCTTAGAAATGTGCATGTAAGTGTATATCTGTCTTCTTCATTTTTAATTCCTCTGCAGCCTCTGCATCCAGACTCTTGGATTCCACCACAGGAATCTCTTAGCTTCTTTCTCACTGCTGGCGGCAGACCTGCCTTAGAATTCCACCCTGACCCTTACATCTGCCCCATTGGGTCTGCTGACTGCTGTCCTCAGATGTCCTCAGTCTCCATGTCGTCCCTATCAGCAGCCCTTTCCAGATGGCAGGGCCTACGTGTTATATTCTAATCACAACAGCCCCCGGCCCACTCCTCTGTCCCCACCCAGCGCCAGCACAGTGTGGAATGTGGTTGTGACAGAGAAGCCCGATCTGTTACCGCCACACCGTCCCCGGCACGTCCAGGCAGGCCTGGGCAGGTCGCCAGGGGTTTTGTTGACAGGAAGGATGGCCCATAGGGTTCCCAGAAGAAACTGTCATGCAGCCTTGGAACTGACACTTGGCCCAGATGGGGACCTGAGCAGATTGGAAGGCCTTACACACTTATTTAGGGTTCGGGAAGTGGGTTAGCCATGGGTTGAATGTATCCTGAGGGAAGATACCAAGGCCCACTCATCCAATTTCTTTGGGGGCAGGCTAAGGCTCAGCTAGAGCAAGTCACAAAGCAGATATGAAAGAGCCTGAGAGAAAGAGGGCCGTGCTGGACGTGAGGCCCACCAGCTCAGGAAGAGGCCCTCAAAGCAGGTCTGGGAGGGGAGAGAGTCATTGGAGAGGGCTGTCTAGTTGTAGAGAAAAGGGGCCTAAATCTCATGGACTGAAAAAAAAGTGCTTGGAAATGAACTGTATGAACTTATGTTCCTTTCCCTTTGCTCAGGTGGCCGATGCCATCCTTTCATCAAACATTGGCGGGTAAGCTATGAGCACTTGGGAGTCAGGCTGGGCAGGAAATGACGGTGACCTTGGCTGAGCAGTCTGACAGAGGGCAGAGGAGATGTTAATGATTTACAGCCAGGGGGCCTGGGATTCCTTCCACACAGACTCACTGCAGATCCCAGCACAGGCAGCTACAGAAAGAACTGCAAAGTGAAGAGGCTCCGCGCAAGGTGATCCCAGGAGGAAGGTCTGGGCAAACAAGTCTGGTTTCAAGTTCTCTCTCATTGTCTCTACCACACTGCCCATTCCAGATCCTCATCTCTCACACCCGCACAGTTGTCGGAGACGCCAAACAAATCTCTCCTTCCTCCTTCCTCCTCCTTTCCTTCAACAAATATGTATCGCGTGTCTTCCTTGCACCAGGCACCAGGGAACTGGCAGTGAACAAAACAGATCAAAATCTCTGCCCTGGTGGAGCTTGCATTCTAGGAGTGTATACACACACACACACACACACACACAGAGACAGACACACACACACAGAGACACACACAGCATGTTGGAGAGTTATAAGCCATGGAGAGAAGGGGAAAAAGGAGTACTGGTCATAACGGGTAGGGGAGGGGTTGCAATGTTAAAGACAGAGGTCAGAGAAGGCCTTGCATTTGAAATTTTTGTTAAGCTCCTTCTCTATGCCTGCCATTGTGCTAGCCACGGTGTTGGACATAAATTCCAAATAAACGGATGTGATCTTTCTCCTTGTAAAGCTTGCAGCCTAGTTCCTTTTCTGCACACCTTGAGTCTCTCCTTAGTATGGCTACCCTAGTGATCTTCCTGCAATGCGGGAGACCCTCATCACTACCTTGCTTAAAACCCTTCAGTGACACTTCCAGGCCTTGAGGGTCAAATTCTGGGTCCTGAGCAGGTTTCAGCCCTTCCAGCCCTGTCCCACTCACATCCCAGTCCAATGTCCAGTCATGGCCACACTCCCCTCTAACTAGGTAGCCACATGGTCTAGTTTGCCTGGAATAGTCTGGGTTTACACTGTCATCCTGCCATCACTGTTAATAGCATGCCGCTTGACTTTCCAAAGTGACTCAGTTTATAAATTACAGTCACGTTCTGTGTAATACGCACCCAATGCTTCAGCTATAAAAAATATCCACTGTTCTTCCAAAACACGCTCTGCTTCCAGCCCGGCACTTGGCTCAAGCTCTCCCCTCGGTTTGGGTTACCCTTTCCTGCCTTGTCTGATGAAAATCTCTTTATCTTTAAAATCCCACTAAAATGTTACTAAAATGTAGAGACATTTCTGGCCTGTCTCACCACACGCCCCCCTCCATTGACAGCATTATGTGTTCCCTCCCCCCTGTCCCTACAGCAGTCACCTTTCTCTAATACCATGTGCTATCACCTTCGTCTTGGTGTGGCTTCTACTCTGCACGAGGAGGCTTGTACACACCGCTCAGCCCCGTGTCCCCAGGGCCTCGCACAGCCTCTGAACCATGGCAGGTTCTGAGTAATTGTTGATTAGGTTGGCTGCAAAAAGGTTGTGCTCTAGCTGCAAAAAGAATGGCTTAAAGCTTTAAATGCTTTCAAGGAAACTGCTAGAACTTGAAGATGGGATCCACCACACATTCCCCCAGCCCTCAACCTTTCACATGATTTCTTTAACATGGAGTGAAGTCGGTGCCCTGACAGTGGCTCTCTTGTTGATCTGCGCCTTAATTTTCCGACTCACGGGTGCTCACTCACCTGTGCTCCATAATGGCTCACCCTTCCCATCCCCTGCCTCCCTGGGAAGAACTGTTGTGACATGCGCCTTAGGCTGAGTCTTAGGTCAGGAGGGCAGAGAAGGCTATTCTCAGCCCGAACACTGGCATAGAAGGGAGTGAGATGTGGGAGCAGGAAAAAGCACCCCTATTCAAAGCTCACAAGTGAACTTTCTAAAAAGGGAAGCATCCAAGGGAAAAGTTTTGGTATCAACAGCAAATTTTTAAGCAGCTAGAAAAGACACGAGCAATTGCATGTTTATTCATCCTGAGAAAAGGAGCACGTTGGAGGACATTTACCCAATGATTTTAAATTCAGGAGGCCAATGGTTAGAAGAGGGGGTGTAGACAATGGATGAGCACAGAGTATGAAGTTTAAATCCTGACCTACCATTCATTCAGGTCTTATTTCATTCATTCCCGTTCAGTTATATTTACACAATGAGTATGGAGTGCCTACCTTAGACCAGGCACTATGGGAGGCATCCAAAATACAATGGTGAGTAAAACAAAAGACCCAGTCCATGCCAGTCTGGTAAGGAAGTCAGAAGATAATCAAATGCTCATAAAATAAAAATGCTCTTTGTAAATGGTGGCAAGTGCTCTGAAAGCAGCACACACAGGCCTCTAAGTGGGTGTAACACAGCTGGGGAGCAAGTCCAGGCTTACCTGGGGGAGGAGACAGGGGAGCTGTCAGCTGAAGGACAAACAGGAGTGAACTGAGGCCTGGGTGGGGCCAGAGAGAAGGGCCCCCAGTGGCTCCTGAGGTGGGGGCAATAGCATGGGGGAAGGTCTTGTGCCAGAGAAACATGGCACAAAGAGTTGGTTTAAAGCCCAGAGGGTGAAAGGAAAGGAGGATGAGATGAGGCTGAAGAGAGAGGAGGGGACAGATCATGCAATCTGCATTGGTTACTATAGGGGAGTGGTCGGCAAACTCATTAGTCAACAGAGCCAAATATCAACAGTACAACAATTGAAATTTCTTTTGAGAGACAAATTTTTTAAACTTAAACTATATAGGTAGGTACATTGTTATTCACTTAATTAGGGTACTCCTAAGCTGGCCTTTGCTAAAAACGTCCTCAATCTGATTGAGGTACGTTCGCTGAGGTCGACCCCTTCCAACTCTCCCATCCACACTCGTCTTGTATACTTGTTTCGTCTATCTCCTTTCGTTCATCCTCTCTATATGTCCAAACCATCTCAACATACCTTTCTCAATCCTCGACACTACATCTTCTTTCACTCCACAACGTTCCCTAAAATTAACTTAATAAACTTTACTTAAAGTTTTAAGTCTTAGTTAAACTATAGGTATGTTGAATAAAACTTGATATCATACTTAATAACGATATTATTTATTGATAAAATTAAATTCCTTACAATTTACCTTACAATATCCATAAAATTAAATCATGACAATGACTGACGAACACTAATGTGAACAATGGCCTTGCATCTCCTTGGAAAGTTTGGGTAAGTCAGGTTTGTATGTTGTTGTTTTTAATCTTAGGCACGATTCCAGGTTCTCATCAATAAGACGACTTCTCAATTTACTCTTGATAAGGTTCATGCTTGAAAATGATTGTTCGCATAAATATGTAGACCCGAATAAGGAAAGAACAGCAAATGCTAGTTTTTTCAGTTGATTATGAGTCAGGAATACTATTCCAGGTGTTAAAAATCAACATATCTTCCTTCTCCAGGTCTTTCAAAGCAGACCACTTGTGCTGTGAACTAAGTTCACATTTGTTTTTCTCCAATATTTCTATATCAGCACAAAGACGTTCAAATTTCGAGCTCCACAGTTCTTTGTTTTTTAAATCCAGCAACTGCATTTCAAAGTTGCCAATGTCAATATTAAAGGGAGAAAAATTTAATTGTTACAGTAGCATTGAGAGGTTTTTTAACAAAGGCTAACGTTGCTTTACTGTTTCTGAATTCCTGAAACCTGTTGAGAAAAGCTTCCCTCATATTTAAAATACCGCACATGGTATTTTGTGGAAGAGCCACACTCAAGGGGCCAAAGAGCCACATGTGGCTCTCGAGCCGCAGTTTGCCGACCACTGCCATCGGGCATGAGGTCCTGTGCCAAGCGCATGGATGACAATGGAGGAGTTGTAGCAGTGGGGCGGGGGGTGGTGGTTGTAATGTATGAGTCACCACCTGATCAGATATGCACTTTGAAAACTTCATTTTAGCTACAGGGTAAAAAGATTTCAAGTGGAGAAGTTCCTTAGAAAGCCATTGCAAGAATCCAGGTCAGAGGAATAGGAATTTGGACTAAGGAGGGGGCCATGAGCCTTTCCATAACCACTCTGAGTCTCTGTGAAATCATATAAAGGAGAAGATAAGACAAAACTTGGATGAGTAAACAGGCAAAGTGGCTCACTGAAAATGCTCAATAGAGACGCGGTCTCCCTCCCTCCTGACACAGGCAGGCTGCTGACGCTGGGCCAAGGCTCCTGGCCTGTTCAGCTCTGCTTTCTGAAATCATTTTTGTTTTATGCACAGAAGCAGCCCTGTGTTTGTGCAGGGAAGTGGGGACAGGAAGCCGCCCAAGACACATTGTAGAAAAGTTCCTTTCCAAAATATTTTTGAGGTGTAAAAAATGAGGACAAGCTATATAGATCCTGGGAACATTTCTCTCTCTCTCTCTCTCTCTCTCTCTCTCTCTCTCTCTCTCTCTCTCTCTCACACACACACACACACACACACACACACACACACACACCCCAGGGTGAGGTTCCTTAGGTAAAAGATGACATGGGTCTCAGCTCATGACAGGGAAGGCAGTGTCTGGAAAGTGAAGGCTGTTGACTCGGGAAAGTGTTGTTATACCTGAGGCTTCCTTGGAAACCCCTTCCTGTCTCTTGCAGCCAAGCCAGCAATGAAAGTTGCATAGAACTGTGATCGGGTAACCCAGATAAAGGCTGCTTGTGTTCATCCCGGTGTGTGCAGTATCAGGTAACTGCTCTTCCAGTGAAATAGAGTGGCCATCCTCCAACTCAGGAGGCCTCCCCCACTCGGTTTGGAAGAGCTGGAACAAAGGCTCCAGCCTTGGTTGGTTTACAAAGTGCGCAGCTCAGAGGAACCCACACATTTGCGTCAGTCAGATGGTGATATTGTAAGCTCCGTCAGCGAGCTTCTGGCTGAGAGGAAAATGTCACTATCTTCTCCTCTGGAACAAACAACCAAAACAGGAAAGTTCACACTAAAGCACTGCAAGTAAATCATTCATTCCTGAAGATGAATCTGGGCAAGAACATTTTGCAAAATGCACTGTAATATAAATGATTCCGACCTTGAAAACCTGCTATCAAGAAAATCACACTTCCCTTTTCCAAATAATAATGGCATTAACCCTGCAACTGGATTGTCAATAAATAGCTTCCCTCAAAGTGTCTCCTGGTTCTTTCAGAGAGTTCCCAGAGTGCTCCGATGCAGTCTCTCAACGCAGACACCTGGGGCAAGCCCCCCTCCTCCCCTCCAGCGTGGCTGCCCACACATCCCGAGTTTCCCTGCTGGGCCAGCCTGTCAGGAGAAGGCCAGCCACCCACCAAGGGCCTTCTCCGCGAAAAAGGAAACTATGGTGAGGAAATGCTCTCCTTACTGTTACGAGGATCCCATTGCTGCTGTACGGGGAGAGTGGCAGCCAGGGAGACCTGTTAAGAGCCTACTGATTGTAGGGAGAGAGGATGGGGTTTGCACCTGGGTAATGGCAGTGGAAGTGATGACATGTGGTTGGACCCTGGCTATCTTTTAAATATACAGTATTGCCTAATTGGAAAGTAAGAGAAAAAGAGGAGTCCAGCAAACTCCAAGGTCCTTGGCTGAGAACAAACATGGATGGAGCTGCCATCAACTGACATCACATTCACTGAGAAGAAAATAAGTCCATCTATGTTGCTTGCCCAAATGAGCCATACAATCGTCACCTACTAGTTATTCCGCCCAATACTGGGAATAATAAAGGTTGTTTTTCCATCTTATTTATTGAAGATTATATTTGCTTGCAGCAAACACATTAGAAATCACTTACCAAGCCAAAAAGAAAACTTTCAACATATTTTAAAGTAGCAATTTGAGGAGCAAAAATTTTTATCATAATCTAATACCTTTAAAATTAATTATTAAAAGATGAAAGAAAATATTTACTTAAGAATTAAGAAATATGCACCTAGATAGTCTTTGGCTCAATGAGGAAATCAAAAGAGAAATTTCTATGCTAAAAAGCAATAAAGAAAAGGAAACACAAAGCCAAAAACCAATGACCCAGCAAAGGCAGTCCTCAGGGGAAATTTATGGCCTATAACATCCTCACAATTAGCGAAGAAAGATTAAAAAGTAAGGAAACTAAGGACTTGCCTTAAGGAACTGGTGAAGCAATAATAAACCAAAAGAAACTTAATTAAATATTAGTTTATTAAAATGTATTTTATTAAAATGTAACCATAACACTTATTTAAAAGCTTAAATAAACCTAAAAGCTTCTTCCTTAAAAAGCTAAGCCCTTAAGAAACCTAAATGAGTAAAAAGAGAGAGAGAGAGAGAGAGAGAGAGAGAGAAAGAGAGAGAGAGAAAGAACAAAACAGGGAGATTCAACCCTGTGACAATAAATTCAAGAATTTAGAGAAACAAGATGATGGCCTGGCATAGTACATATTACTAACACAGATTGAAGAGGAAGAGAGAATCTTGAATGGACCAATTTCCATTATTTTTAAAGGTGATAAAAGATGTAAAATTCAAAATGGTCCCAGAACCTCTTATAACCCAGCCACACCACTTGGTTTTACTGTGAATAATTGTTACATAGTCATATTATTTGAATTCTGTGTATTATTTTTCTACTTTAGAAACCAACCTATAGACAAGAAAACTCAATTATGATTGTACTACAACATTCAAATATTATGAATACCTTGACATGTTAAAATATGATAAGTTGAAAAAATTAGAATGACATAAGGGCAAAAGTGAATGACACTGCAAGTGCATTTAATAGAGAGCAAGTGTATAAATATGTATAAATTTGATGGATCAGGATATAGAGGCTTAAGTGTATTATCCTATATAATAAAAGAGAAACATGCAAACTAACCATCCCTCTGCTATGCTCAAGCCATGCCCACCAGCCATGCCCACCAGCCAATCAGGAGTGAGTATGCAAATTAATCCAACTAAGATGCATGGTGGCCATGGAGCTGGAGCGAGCAGGAGGCTTGGGTTGCCCCTGGCAATGGAGGAAGCCAAGCTTCCCATCTGTCCTGGCCTTCACTCAAGGAGGGGCTGGGAACCTGGGTTGCCAAGGGCAACCCAGGCTTCCAACCAGACCTGGGCTCTGCTCAAGGCTACAAAGTCTCAATTATAGAAGATAAATAAATCCCAGAAAAAAAAGGAGAGGCTGAGAGCTTGGGTCGCTGGGGTGTGTGGCCAGCCTGAAAATTGCCATCAGCCCCTCACCAAGGCTGGCCAGGCACCCCAACAGGATTCCCCCACCCTGAAGGGGCTGTGGGCAGCCTGAAAACGGCCCTCAGACCCTCACCCAGGCTGGCCACACTCCCATGGGGTGAGAGTCCCCGCTGGGGGGGCTTGGCCAGCCTGCAAACAGCCATCAGCCCCTCACCCAGGCTGGCCAGGCACCCCAGTGGGGATTCCCACCCTGAAGGGTGTGTGGCCAGCCTGAAAACGGCCCTCAGCCCCTCACCCAGGCTGGCCAGGCACCCCAGCGGGACCCCCACCCTGATCCTGGACACCCTTCAGGGCAAACCAGCCGGCCCCCACCCATGCACCGGGCCTCTATCCTATATAATAAAAGGGTATTATGCAAATTGACCCTAACACAGAACAACTGGGAATGACTGGTCACTATGATACACACTGACCACCAGGGGGCAGACGCTCAATGCAGTAGCTGCCCCCTGGTGGTCAGTGAGCTCCCACAAGGGGAGCTCTGCTCAGCCACAAGCCAGGCTGATGGCTGCCAGCACAGCGGTGGTGGCGGGAGTTTCTCCCGCCTCCTCAGCAGCGCTAAGGATGTTTGACTGCAGCTTAGGTCTGCTCCCCGCTGGCAAGTGGACATCCCCCGAGGGCTCCGGGCTGCCAGAGGGATGTCTGACTGCCAGCTTAGGCCCGATCCCCTGGAGAGCAGGCCTAAGCCAGCAGGTGGACAACCCCCGAGGGGTCCCAGACTGCGAGAGGGTACAGGCCGGGCTGAGGGATCCACCCCGAGTACACAAATTTCTGTGTACCGGGCCTCTAGTTTAATGATAATTACCAGAAGAACACAGATTAAGACTATCACAAAGATCAAGAAAAGGAGAGAGGGAATGGAAAAAGAAAATGGGAGTGGATTAAGTATGCTGATTTCACCATATTTCTCATTGAGGAGTCGGTAGATATTGTCTACGATGGATAAATAAGATCTAAGTATAGAAGTTAAAGTTTAGGTGGTAACCACCAGAACTCAAAATAGAAACAGTGTAAAGAAAGCAGTCATTTCTGGAAAGTGAAACTGGGTGTAAAAGAGATACGGTACTTTAATTTTAGTTTTCACTCTTATGTTCTGTTTGCATTTTTAAAATCAATTCGTATAAAAGCAACATTTATATATGCATACATAAAAATAGAGGAGAAATGATCCAACACAATGGGGTACTCTTTGGGGGATGGGAAGAGAGTAAAGCCCCTGGTTGTAGCATGGCCAAGGAGGAAATTTCATGGGAAGACAACTGATGACCAGTTTTCAGTTGTTTGTGGTGGGGTGTGCCCTGTGAGTCACCCTTCACCGCTCCTACACAGTCTGCATTGCTCCCAGGTGGGTCACAGGTCCTCGAGAGCTACTGCATTGGGCACTCGGTGGGCTCAGGGTGAGCGCAGATAGCAAGTGTGCGTTCCAGAGCTGCATGACACGGAGACAGCCAGCACCCTAGTTACACAAAGATGTATCCACCAGTTTCTGTCTTGGGGAGTTAAGGCCTATAGGAGGAGTGAGATATGGAAACAGTCATTTGCGTAGGACTGTGCAAAGATGAAAACAAACTGGTAGGTGAGCATGGAAAAGGAAACTCCTGGAAGAGTGAGGGAGGTCACCATAGAGAAGGTGACTTCTGAGCTATATGGTGAAGGTGGAGTAGAAACCTGCCAAAGAAGAAAAAGCCTCCCTGAAAGCAGAGGGAGAGGAAAGGGGCCTGATAGGAGGAGGCTTGTTCCTGAAATGGTGGGTGGCTGGTGTGGCTAGACCAGAGGCTGTATGGGAGGGTAGGGAGGGGAGACTGACAGGAAGTAAAGCTAGAATGGTAGGCTGAGGCAGATCATGGAACACAGGTATGTAAGTGGAGAGTGTGGGCATAGCCCATGGGTGATGAAGCATCAGTGAAGGGCTAGGAGTGGGAAAATGGTATGATCAGCTTTGTGTTTTAGAAAGATCACTGTAGTTTCTGACACTTAAGGGAACAATTAATATTAGCCATTATTATTATTATTTCAATGGAGTTTTATTACCTTGGGGTGAGAGAGATGGCATACAGAAGTTTCCACATGTAAAAGGAAGCCTGGAGGGACATGAGCATTAGAATTCTGTTTGGAATTTTGATACAAAAGTAATGATGATCATTGGCTCAACTCCTGCTTTAGTGAATACACTATGGCCCGTTCGTCCTGAGGTATGCCTGCTGGCACCACTGAGCAGGGGTGGGTTGGGAGGGGCACAGCAACAGCAGCAGTCCTGTAACCAGGAGAAACTGCCTTCATAGAGTGAGGCCCTAGCCACCCCCACACCCAGCTACAGGGTCTGATCCCCGCCAGCCTTGGGTTTTAAACCTTGTCTTCCCAGCGCAGCTGGCTCAGGAGCTGCTTTCATATTTCCGGGGCCTTCTCTCCACTGACTCTCTTCCACATGACCGCTCTCCACAGAAAGGCACCAAGAGTCACCCACCATCTGTGAGATAGGCCTATTCAATATGCTCTTCAGCAGATCAGAGGCCAGGTTTTGTTTTGTTTTGTTAATTGCATGCCAAGCTGTCACCTAGAGCTTAGTGAAGGGTATGAACATACCTATAAATTATCCGGTATTCAAAGGCGATTTTGATATTCCTATCAGGAGCCTCTTTATGCTTCTTTATGCTCAAATGAGCATGCGGTATTTTGCAAAGGTAAGCATTCCCAGGGAGCTGCTAATTATTTGAAACTAAGGTTCTTGGGTGACTGCAAACAGCAATTGATAGATCCCAGGAGTGGTTCACCAGGGTCTATCATTGGTGTGGAACTCCCTTGGGAACTATTTTGAAAAGTAAGAGTGACCCACTGGATGTTTCATAAGTTCATAAGTGACCCATGTGACAGCAGGGATGAGATTCGAAGGAAACCCCGGGATTTTTGTGTCTCTGATGGGAGGCAGAGTTGCCCCTGGGCGGCACTGTTGTTATTGAGGGGCTAGGGTGGTTGCCCGAGGGCAGCACTGAGTCACAACTATCAAAGGAGTGGAACCTGCAATGAAATTCTTCTGGGGCGTGGGAGAAGGAGACATTTAATCTCAGATCCACCTCCTCTTCCTCTTCCTCTACTCCTTGCAGCTGGATCTGCAGATGGTTCTAACTACAAGGTCAAGCTTGTCCTAAATTCTGAGTCAATCTCAACAGGCAAAGGCAGGACCTTTCAGTCATTCATCTCTTTATCTTTTCATTTATTCAGCGCACGCACACACAGTGACAGGCATTGTTCAAGGCATAAAGGGATAAGAGAATATATAAGACATGGCTTTTCCCTCAAAGTAGCTCACCACTGACGGCTAGAAATGAACACATAAATCACCCTAATCTTCAATTTGTTCTTCCAGGTCCTGCCTTGCCCCAGAGTCAGTCTCTGCCTGACTCTGACTTGCTCCACAAAGTCTGCCTGATATGCTCCCCCTCCCAGCCCTGAGCTACCAGGAAGCGATAGTGCCTCGTGCCTAGCTTCCAAGTTCTGGGACTGTCTCACACACAGCAGAGTGAGGAAGAAAGGGGAAGGTCAGAAGAATGAAGGCGGTAGATCCTACTGAGAGGGCAAGGTTGTCAAGAGTAGGTGCAGGGCAGGGCTTGAACATTTGATAGGACAAGGAGAAATGGGGCAGTACAGTGGGTCTGCCCATATCTGTATCTGTATCTAAAGCTTTAATTCTTGGCTTTGTTATAAAAAAGAAGTTTGGTATGATTCCCAATATTTTATAGTGGTCAGGATTAGTGGTTTGAAGTCAGGCCAACCTGAATTCAAGCCAGTACTTTTCTTAGACCCAGATAAGAGAGGCCCCTGCCCAGGTCCCCCCTCCTCACCCTACACACACAAACATGCTTTCGAGTGACTCCCTAAAAAATTTCTAAGGGCTTCTCTGGTGCTGTCCAGGTCCCCCAATCTCAGATGGGATCTGCATGGGTCTTGCCCTTCTTTTTCCCCTTGGGCTCTGTGTCTGACCCTGTACCCCATGTATGGGGTCAACAAGATGTTCCCTATCCAGGAGAGCAGCCTGGTTATCCAATAGCTTCTGCCAGATTGCATGGTATTTCTTCCACATGAGACTAAGCTGCCTGACAGTACTGACATGCTGAATTTTGTACTCTCACTCCTGTACCACAAAAGCTTACTTCGTGGCTCTGGACTATCGATGTCCATCACTATCCCTAGGTCTTGAGCTGCATATGTGCCTGTGCTTAGACTCATGCATCTATGTTTTGACACAATGCTGGCTAGAGAGGGCTGGGGTGACGGAAGTCTCCCTTTACTCTCTACACTCCTCCTCAGGTTTCTCACTATGTAAACCAGCAGTCTTCAGGGTGGCCATGTCTGTCTCCTCCGGGGGGGCTTTTGAGACCGTCACTCTGTGAAATCAATGGGTCTTTTGATTGATGATGTCCTCTCCTCCTCCAGCCAATGAGATGACATCTGCTTCCCTGGGTTGGCCTTGAATTGTGTGGGACCATGCGGGCATTCCTGTACTGAAGGGACTGCCCTTGCTCTGCGAAGGACCCCTCTCCCCCACCGTTTAAGGTTTATTTGATTTGGTGTTTTAGATGGTATGACACTTGGATAGTTGACTGCATTATTTATATGTAGACTTTTCTTTTTACATTATATGGCAATGTACACTAATCTGATACATATAGTACACAGAATAGATCCTTTGGAACAATTATGCACAAGACATGCAGTATTGGACTTATACATCAGATCCCAGGATGTGGAGGGAAAAAAAAGTTGGACTAGGCATGTTGGGTAAAGGAACCAGAAGTTATATAACACACA
>NW_005871109.1:1687461-1692645 GCF_000147115.1 Myotis lucifugus
TGCCCTTGACTGGGAATTGAACCCGAGACCTTTTGGTTCATGGGCTGATGCACTAATTACTGAGAAAAACCAGCCAGGGCATCAGGATGCATTCTTTATGGAGACACCAGCAACATTCACTCTACTCCACACAAGGACACTAGAGTCACCATGTTCCCCAAGGATTACCCATGACAGTGTAATGGATGAACGCCCAGCCTCTCCCCCATTAGGTAATGGAACCCAGCTGAATCCAGATTGCAACCACTTCTAATAACCTGGGGTTTTTTTTGAAAAGCCACTTATCTTTCAAGCCACATAAGTCAAGATATCCACTGGGTTGGAAACAATAAACAAATTGCATTTGGGGCTGTATTTTACAAAATTAGGAATGATGAATTTAAAAATACTCATGTTAACCTAAACCAAATTAAGATAGCTTTCTCTCTCTTGTTGATAGCTGTGATAATAACCAGCTTGGAGTTTACAGTTACATTATAGTCTTTGTTGGAGTCAATTTTTGGTGCTCTAAGGAAAAGTCTGTCTTGTTGGACATCCGTTATCTCTCCCTTCAATTTGTCCTCCATGACATTAACAAGAACAAGTTCATCTGCCAAGTCCTTCATTATGATACTGGCTGCACAGACCATGCCAACAGCACCAAACCCAACTACTGTAATCTTTTTCTGGGGGCTTTGTTTTTCCTTAAGGAGATTCACAATCAGCTGATCCTTGAAAATTGCTATACCGGACTTAGAATAAAAAGGAATCAGAGAAGATGGCAGGCAGGCATTGGTGGTACATGGCCTTGGATCTGGACTTGGTGGCAGCTGCTCCAGTCCTCACCTATCTTAAGAAAGACTATTTTGGTTTTACATTTCCTCTTCAGTTCTAGTCCATGCATTTGGACCAAAGGATTCAGGGAAAGAGAGAGAGAGATGAAAATGGCCTTAAGAAGTTAAGGTTGTGGGAGAGAGAATGGATTCATTAAGAAAACAGTTAAGGAATCAAATTTGTTTTCTTTGGAGAAGGCAAATGGGTGGTTAAATTCTTGCCTTGGAGTATAGGCAGTGATTTTATGCAGGGGATATAGACAAATTATTCCTTATGTCTGAAAAGACTAACAAGAGGAATGAATTAAGTTAGGGCTGGAGAGATTTCAGAATGATAAGGAGTAACCGAAGAAAGCCTTCCCTGGAGAACCCTGGAACAGAATTAGACAACCACTCACTCAACCAGTTTCTCTTGAGAATTGTCAGGGTTTGGGGCAGGAGGAGGGGGCGTGCAGATGTTTTTATCCAGATGTTCAGCCTCAGCAGAAATGTAGGTGCTTAGCTGGTGGCCCTGAAGAGGTAACAAGTCTCAACCTCAGGAGCAAATGGATATTCATGCACCATCCTGAGCAACAGAAAAGCCTTCTGGACTGTATGTCTCCCCTTTCCTGACTGTAAAAAGGGATCATAAAGTTGCTTTTTGCTCTTTGATGTTCAGGAAAAGTCACAGGTTTATATGCAAAAATAAGTTCTTTGGAGAATTAATAGTCTGACCCCAGCCCACATCAGCCAACTATCTGCACATCATATTCTGGGCACACCATGTATTCCCACCATTTCTCAAACATACTGTGCTCCTTGACCCATGGCAAGGAGCTTTGCTTAAAATGAGTTTCCTTACCCCGCCCCTTCTCTGCTGTGGCCAATTCCTACTCATCTTTTTGAGGCCCAGCTTAAACGCCATTGCCTCTGTGGAATGTCTGTCCCCCCCCTCCCCCCGCCCCGCCGCCTCAAGCTGAGTCAGATTGAGACCTATTTCTGTGTCGCTGAACTTTTTTGTCCACACCGCTGTCTCCTCTTGAGACTGAGCTCATGTGGATAGGAATCATATTTCAGTCAGTTTGTCAGTTGGTCAGTCAATAAGCAAATAATTATTGGGCACCTACTGTGTCACAGGCATCATGCCAAGCACTGCAGACACACCCATGAACAAGATGGATCGGATTACTTCCCTCCCATCTGGGTGGGATGCTAATAGATAAAGAGGCAGTCACAATACAATTTGATAAGTAAAAAATCCTGTAAAGCCTGGCTGGTGTTGCTCAGTGGTTGAGCATCAACCTAAGAACCGGGTTTGATTCCAGGTCAGGGCACATGCCTGGATTGTGGGCTCGATCTCTGGGGGGGATGGGGGGGGGGCGTTCAGGAGGCAGCCAATCAATGATTCTCTCTCATCTTTGATGTTTCTATCTCTTTCTCCCTCTCCCTTCCTCTCTGAAATCAATACAAATTTTTTTTAAAAAAGACATATATAAATGTTGGCAGCCAGATAGAATGTGGTACATTTAAGGAAGAGAAAAAAGTTCATTATTGCTAGAGAATAACACTGGCAAGAAATAGGGACAGAGAGGAGACCAGGGGCTGTGTTATTGTGTGCCTTGTGAGCTCTATAGGAAGACTAAACTTCATCCTAAGAGCAAGGAAGGACATCTGAAGGGTTTTAAGCAGGGAAGTGGTATCTCAGATTTGCATATTAAAAGATGATTCTGGATGCAATTCGAGGAACAGAGAGGCAGGAGGTGCTATCAAAGGCAGGGAGAGAAGTTAGGAAGGATTCTGGTGAAATAATGGTGGCCTGCTCCAAGGGGTAGCAGCAAGAATGAAGACAAATGCATTGTTGGCAGAGGTGTCTCACAGGTGGAATGGACAGTTTGGTGGTTTATAGGACAAGTGGAGGGTAGAGGTGGTGATGGAGGAAAGGACTCAATGGAAGCTTCCTGGCTCCTTTCTTGGACAGTGTTTAGTGGGGTTGTGTTAGTTTCCTAGAGCTGCTGCAACAAGTGTCACAACCTGGGTGGCTTAGAACAACAGAACTTACTGCTGCACAGTTCTGGAGGGCAGAAGTCTGAAATCAAAGGGTTGGTGGTGCCATGCACCATCTAATGGTTTTAGGGAGGATCTGTTTCATGCCTCTCTCCTGGTTGCTGGTAGCCTCAGGAGTTTCTTGGCTTATAGATGGCTGTTTGTTCTCTATGTCTCTTTCACATGGCATTCTTCTCGTGTCTGTGTTGAAATTTTCCCTATTTATAAAGACATAAATCATTGGAATAGGCCTACTGTATTCCTCATCTTAGTTAATTATATCTGCAACTACCCTATCCTACATAATAAAGAGCTAATATGCTAATTAGACCTGACAGGGGGATAACCTTCAGGAATGACCAGTGAGTGGGGGGTGGGGCCGCGGGGCCATGAGGCAGCCAGGACTGCGAGGGCCTACTCTTGCATGAATTTCGTACATCGGGCCTCTAGTTTCTAAATAAGGTGACATTGTGAGGTACTGGGAATGAGGACATCAATATATCAATTTGGGGGGGACATAATTTAACCCAGATTGGGAGAGGTAGTATCACTCACTAAGACAAAGAGCTCATGTGGTGGGCCGAGTTTGGTGATAGAGAGATGAAGCCTTAAGCTTGGGGCATGTTGCATTTGTTGGCCGTGTGAAAAATCCTCAAGAAGGTGTTTAGAAAACTATTTGATATATTGGGCTGATACTTAGGAGAAGGAAGGTATGAGCTGGGCTGGGAGTATAGGTTTGAGAGTCTTCAGCATGTAGGGTGGATAAGATGGTGAACCTTTGGGAAAAGTCAGACTATGTGGGAAAAACGACCAATTCTTCTTTGCAACTCCAATTCATCTTTGCCTCTGCCATAGCTCTAAGTGTTGGATGAATCAGTGCATGATAAAGTAAAACTGTTCAACTCTGCATGGCTCATTCCCCTGGCTCTGTGACATAAAGGGAACATACTCTGTAGGAAGGAGAAACAAGCATCCTTAGTTTTCACTTTACGTTCACCTAGAGCAGCGATTTTCAACCAGTGTGCTGCAAGACTTTTTAAAACATGCAATACCTGACTCTTTAATCGAGGACACTGACTTCTTTTCTTTTAGGTTGTCAAACAAAAAAAATGATAACAGCCAACACAATAGCCATCAGGCATGAATGAATAAAAATTATACCTTTTTAGTCAGATCAGCAAAAATATATATATTTTTGGGTGTGCCGCAGAATTTTAGTAAGTAGCTTATGTGTGCCATTAGATGAGAAAAGGTTGAAAATCGCTGATCTAGAGACTAATTTAGTAAATTTGTCAAAGGCTCCCCCCGGGGAAAGCCCTGAGGCCAGGGGCGAGGGATCCTAGGGTCCTGCCCATCTCTTGACTTGCAAGAGCAGGAACAGGAGAGGTATATGAGTCTTGCTGTAGTTTGCAGCAACATTTCCTTTTTACTTGAAAAATTTCACCTTTGCCATCAGCCCAGCTTTGCAGCAAACTAAACTGTACTGAAGTTTCCAAATAAAGCCTTTCCACACCACCTCCTTTCCCTTCAAATCCAGAAACTGATAGTAATTTGATATTGAGGGAATTTGGGGCCAAGCGGCTCTCCCACCTGGCTGCACTGGTGTGTGAGCTACAGGGCAGGGGGGTGGGGAGGATGTGGGGGATGTGGGGGTGGTATAATCGGCTGCTGGGCGGTTCATCCAGCCTTCTTTGTGCCTGTTGCCTGGTGACAACCAGAGGCCCTTATCTCAGAACCATACTCTGGCTGCTATTGGTCCGCTGGTGGCATTTGTTGACAATAGACACTTCGCTGGCCCTGGACTCTGAAAGAGACCTCAGGAGCTTGGATTTCAGGCTGCAGTGCTTGTCCAAATGCAATTCCTTAACTCTTTATGCTCCTGTCCAGGAAGGCCCTGCCACAGCCGCTGGAGTGTGTCCACCCAGATCCCTAGCCCGTCCCTCTCTGCCTCAGAGTGTGCAGTCGGGCAGCGGATTTTCTTCTCTGCTCTGCCTCTGGCAGGACAGGGTTTTCTTACCGTTTCACGTCTGCCTGGGTTTCCTTGTGAGACAGTTTAAAACAAATAGACTTTGTTGGCCTAACAAGTCATCTGAGCTGAGCTAGGAAAGGCAGTCAATATTAGCAAGAGAAAAGATTTGTTTTGTCAATATGCTAGTCTGAAGAATCTGAAAGACCTAAGCCTCTTCTTGGGTACACAGGTCTGTAGATGTGGTCCACAGCTTCCCTGAATGGAGCTGTGGCCAGGCAGGAGAGAGATTGAAAGATCAGGGGACTATGGGGAAGGTGGAGAGGGTATGAAACCAGACAGAGAAGGGATTCTGGATGCCACGATGCTAGTCTCTGTTGAGCC
>NW_005871109.1:1692873-1719959 GCF_000147115.1 Myotis lucifugus
ACACCCTCACGTCTTTCCTTGCACCTGTAACAAAACCACTAATCTCTTTAGGCAGGGAAAGCAGAGAATCTTGCAAAGACCAAGCGAGGCTGTGTTAGGATGAGGGAACACTGAGAAACAGGAGAAAGGAGAATGTTCTTCCCTCCCCTCTCCTGACCCTTGTAACCAACTGCCCAAGCCCAACCTACATTCCAAGAGGAGGATCTCAAGACAGGAGAGAAAGTACTATGGGGTTCAAGCTGCATATTCAAGATGAACAGGCTCATGTCTACAGTAGCCAGCACTCCAGAACAAGTAGGGTTTGGGGCTGAGGCAGAAGGGCCAGGACCCCTTGTTCAGGGAGACAAGTCTATTGGGTTCCATGGGTCACAGGGGCCCACTGGAGCCCAGATGTCCTGGTTGTCTCTGTCTGAAGAGCACTGTTGGGTTGGATGCAGTGAAAGAAGCCCTCTCTCCAGCAGGGCTTCGGATCATATTTATGCTGCTTCCTGCATTTTCTTAGGTCATCCTTCTGACAGCAACAGTTGTTCCTTGGGGTTTCTAGTGTGACTCTCCCCTTTCTGTGCATCTGAGAGCCAAGGACAAGGAGCCATTTATGCCCAATGCAGGTGTAATGTGCCTGCTGGGAACACAGTAGTGCTTTACCACCACCTGGTCCACATCCATTTGGGCTAAGAGCCGATAGAAAATATCTCCTGAGTTGGGCACAGCTAGATTTTAGTACTTCTCCTTTTTTCTTTTCTTTTCTTTCTTTTTTTTTTTTTTTAAAGAAAGAGGGGACTGGTTCTAATTTAACAACAATCACTTTCAACTATGTGATGGTTTTGTTGGTCTTTGCTTATAGGCATTATTGAGAATGGAAGAAGTGCCGGGATAATAAATATGGTAATATCTCTTCCAAAATTAAAAGTGGAAAAAGGTGAATGTCACATAGCATGGATCAGTGAGTGACCTTGAAATTAACTCTGACTCTGAAACAACATTTTTAAGAGAGTTTCTGAGCTTGCTAGGGCTCCTGTAACCAAGTACCACAAACTGGGTGGCTTAAACAACAGAAATTTACTGCCTCACAGTTTGGGGGGCTAGAAGTCTGAGATCAAGGTGTCAGCAGGTTGGTTCTTCTGGGGGCTGTAGGGAGAATCTGCTCCAGGCCTCTCTCCAAGCTTCTGATGGTTAGCAGGCAGCTTTGACATCCCTTGAGAAGTATCACCCCTACCTCTGCCTTTATCTTCACATGATGTTTTCTCTGTGTGCATGTGTGTGTCCAAATGTCTTCTTTTTATAAGGATCCCAGTCATAATGGATCAGGGCCCTTTCTACTCCAGTATGACCTCATCTTAACCAATTGTATCTACAATGACCCTATTTCCAGGTAAGGTCACATTCTAGGCAGTGAGGGTTAGGATTTTTGAATTTGGGGGGAATGCAACTATAACAGAGAGCTCTTGAGCATTTGGTAAAACAGTCATCTCTGAAACCAATATGAGTCCACTAAGAACACGCCACATCAGTCTAACCAGATGTCCTTGTCTCACAATGTTAAAGGTGAGTAGCTAGATTTACCTGGAGAGATGGGCAGGAGCCAGAGCCCGATTGCCCTCCTGGCTACACTGAAGGAGTTGCGTAATGTAAGGCCTGGCTTCTCATTTGTTCCAGGGTCTCTAAATTCACATGTGAAGCAGTTTGACAAGGAAATTAACCCCCAAGTGGCTTCAACACTTGGCCTGGTGGCCAAGGAGCTATCACAGTTTACCAGGATGACAGTCATTATGTACGCAGGGCAGCAATGTTCAGAATCATTTACAACGAAATCTCTAAAGCTTGCAAAACAACTGAACTTCCCTTGTCATCATACTACTTCCTTTTAATTTCCAAACCTCATTTGCACCTCTTCCCACAGAGTCTGTCTGAACGAAAGAAAATCTTGGTTTTCGCCAGGAATAACAGTGCGAAGGAGTGTGGGTGGCAGAGCCCTAAAGCCCAAGCTTGGGCCTCCATTTCCCGCCATTGTTCCCGTCAGGTTCCCAAACACTCGCAGGCGCTGTCCTGGGGGGAGTTTTTCCAGATAAAAAAGGGCCTGGTTGGCTGCCAGTGATTCAGGCAGGTTCACAGCCCCAAACCTGTTTTATCTCTCTTGCTTATCACTTATCATCAGCTGCCAGGAGACAGACAATAGGGACAAAGAGGCATTTTGGCTGAGCCAGGTCTTAGGTAGCCCCAAGGGTTTTAGAGGCCTCCAAACAACCAGACTCAGACAGTCTCAGCAGGTCCCCCTAGGTTTCCCTGCTGGGTGTCCTTTCCGTGTGAAAGCAGCAGGTTCCAGTGGGGTCCCTCGGCAATACAGCATTTCCTCGGGGCCATACAGCAGAAATGGATCTCTCTGTGTCTATCATTTATCCCTTCTTCAGACCCACTGTTTCAGGAAGCCCAGGACTTCAAGTGTCCACGGGAGAAGAGGCTCCAAAAGACCTTTCAGAAAGTTGTTATATTCCTCCCGCCCTCCCCCGTCCCGCCCCGAAACTTGATTTAACTTAAAAAGTAATCCTGGTGGTAAAACTAGTGGAATTTGAATAAACTCTGAATTGGACTCATTTCCTGATTTTGATATTCTGTTACAGTTATGCAAGGGTACAATATTTTTGCAACTTTCTGTGAATCTGTCATTATTTTAAAGTAAAGATGCTATTTAAAGAGGCTAGGGGTAAGGAGGAGAGATCAACCAAAGGACTTGTATGCATGCATATAAGCCTAACCAATGGACACAGACGACAGGGGGGCAAGGGTATGAGTGGGGGGGGGGGAGGCCATGGGGGGATAAGGACACATATGTAATACCTTAATCAATAATGAAATTTTTAAAAAAGTAATCATGATGGCTCCTCCAAACCCAGTTAATATGCCTTGTCTTTGAAAAGCCGCATAGCGTAAATATCTGAGAACACAGGATATAAGCCAGACAGACATCAATGTAAATGCAGGCTTCACGCCTACAAGCTGTGTGACTTTGGACAAGTTACTTCATCCCTCTGAGCTTGGTTTCCTTATCTAGAAGATAAATCTTAGTGCTTCCCTGGTGGGGTGAGTGTAAAGAATAAATGAGGTAACTCAGTGGAAAGCACCTAACAGGGTGAATGGTAAAGCACTTAATGCCTTTTTAAAACTGTAATCTCTTCCGGCCAGGTGTGGCTCTGTGGTTGAGCGTCCACCCAGGAACCAAGAGGTTGCTGGTTTGATTCCCAGTTAGGGCACATGCCTGGGTTGCAGGCTCGATCCCCAATGGGGGGTGTGCAGGAGGCAGTCGATTGATGTTTCTATCTCTCCCTCTCCCTTCCTCTCTGAAATCAATAAAAAAAAATTGTAATCTCTTGAATAGAGAAGCCAGGTGTGTATTTTCAAAAAGCTCAGAAAGTCATGTGTATAGCTGAAATAAATTTTTTAGAGAGGCCTCAATGGTGAGAGTCCACACCTGGATGGACATAATACAAATGAGTCAAATGCCTGTGGAAGAATTGTTTGAATACTGTCCTAAATTTTTCCCTATAAATTGTCCCAAGCCCCAAGTTTCTTAATGTGGAACTATATTACACAATTAACGTAAGCAACATTCAATTTCCACTGCAAATAGGAATTGGCTGAAGCCTACCAGCCAGGTGCCCGGGGCTGTGGTGGGGCAGGAAGCAGCAGGAGCTGAAAGAGGTTGGGCCCTATTGCCCCTACCTCCTGAGTGAGAGCTAATTAAAGGGAACATGTTTGTGAAAGGGCCACCTTGTCCAGGGGAAGCCTCTGGGCGCTCACCAGCACCTCCTGGGGATTTAAGAATAGGTCCAGCTTTGGTCATTCTCTTTCTAGCCCTCCTTCCCTTCCCAAGCCCTATATTCCGGACAACCCAGTTACTCATCATTTCTCAGGCACCATCTGGGTTTGTGCAGTGAGGTTGTCCATCCACCTGGCCCCTCCCTCCATCCACTCCTGCAGGCTCATTCACCTTGGCCGGTTCCATCCCACCCATTTTTCAAAGCTGCCACCAAATGTCTTATCTTCCTTGAAGCCTTCTCTGCACCACCTCCTTTGAACTCTCCTAGCACCTGGTCTGTCTCTTTCTCACAGCCTTTATCACATTCACTCAACAGAAATCTACATGTTCTATCACCAGGCTCTGCGCTGGGTCCCAGAGAATCAGGGGTGGGTAACAGAGTGTGCGTGTGTGAGCACAAGGGTGTTGGGGTGGAGATGGGTGTCAAGTAAATACCCACAAATACGTATACATTTGCAAATTGTGATAAGTGCTCTAAGGGATTAAAGAATCATTATGTGTGCTTTAAAGGCAGCTCTAGTTTAGAAGGAGAGACCAGGAAAGGCCCCTTTGAGGAATAAACACTTAAACTGAGATGTGATGGATCAGTTGAAATTATATTTTACCTAAGTGAAGAGTGGGGGTAAGAGCCTTTCATGAAAAAACAATAGATATGAAGCCCACAAGGCCAGAGAATGCTGGGGTATTTGAAGAACTGAAAGGAGATGGTGAGGAAGCAGAGGAAGTGAAGGTAGTAGGAAGTCCAATCATAGAGGACTGTGAGGTCATGGTAAGCATTTTGAAAATTTTACCAAGTACAATAGAAACTATTAAAGACTTCTAAATAAATAAAGTAACGTGGTCTGCTATGTAATTTTAACTATTCCTCTGGCTGCTATGTAAAAACAGAAGCAAGACTACAAGTGTGGCTACCAAGAAGAGATTGCCCCATCTCCAGGTGAGAGATGGTGGCGGCAGTAGGCGTGGTAAGAGATGGTAGATCTGCTTTGGAAGTCTGGCATTTTATTGGATATGGAGACTGAGAGAGAAGGTGTTAAACATTACTCCCAGATTAAAGCTTGGACATCTGACTGGATGATAGTTCCACCCAATGAGAAGAGCCATGTGGGAAGAATAGCAGGTGAAAGTGGAAATGTCTGAGGTATAATTTTAGACATAATATTGAAAGTAGAGATGTCCACTAGGCAGTTAGATTTACTGACCTGGAGTTCAGAAGAGAGGTCAGGATTGGAGACATACATTCAGAAAGCAATCAGCATATAGATTTAAGTCATGTGAGTGAATGAGATTGTCTGGGACCAAGGTGTAGAAAGGGATGAGAAGAGACATGAAGAGGAGAGCAGAGAAGAAGAGAGAGGAACAGAGAGTTGAGAAACAATGGTTAAAAACATACAGGATCAAGCTTTAGAGAACCCTATGTTCTACCTTGTATTAAAATAATCTCTGTTCCTTTGATTTAGTCAAATTTGTATCCTGGGTTAGGCAGTGAATCTTAAAGAATTTGCTGGGCTCTGAATTGTAAGTGTAAATTTGCTCAACGAACATTGATTGAGGATATACTATGTGCCAGGCACTGTGGTAGGAAATGAGGGTAAACTATGAGTAAGGCAGTCTCTGCTTTCAGGGATCTCACAGATTAATGAAGGGGACAGACAAAAGAAGACACCAATGTCAGTGACACCTACATCAATCACTGTGATGTAGCTCTCTAGATGCTAGGTATATGCCTACAGATTTTCACTCACTATTTCACATAATACTGAAACCGACCAATGCGGTGGCTAATATTATCCTCATTTTATAGATAAAGGAGATGAGACTAAGATAATTTAAATTATTTGCCTAACACCACCCAACTGGCTGATAGAGTGAAGATGTGAACTCAGCCTTGCATGGCTCCCTCTCTGGGATCTTAGTATTACCTAAGTGTTTCTCAAATGTAGTCTCCTCATCCCTGGGGCAGATGTCACTGCCCTCTTATTTCCTGCCTCTGGTTCCTGCCACAGCCTCCTTACAGCTCCGTAACTCAAAAGTCTCCCTGGTTTGATCCATTCTTATTATAGCCAGAGTGTTCCTGAACCACAAATCTCAGGTCTATCTCTTGCTCATCTCTATATCTCCAGTATCTACCATGGTATCCGGAAAATAATAGTCACTCGGTAAATACTTGTTTAAATAAATGAATGAATGAGTGAATGATTAATTATAAAGTACTAGGATGTATTCAGCGCCAAATGAGTAGTACAGACAATAAGTGTAAGAGAAAGGAGGAAGTGACCACTTCCAGTTGGGATAGCCACAGAAGCTTCACAGATAAGAAGAAATTTATGCTGGGCCTTGCAGGATGAGATAACACATGTGAAAGTGCTGGCCCAGTGCCGACCTGCAGTTGGTGTTGAATAAAGGTGAAATGAATCGCATTTGGCTAGGCCGAATCAGAGGACATTCCATCAGGGCAGGTGGTGGGGGCAAAGGTTCAAAGGTTCCAAAGTGGAAAAACACAAGGCAAGTTCAGGGAACAACCAAGAGACCTGTTTGACTGAAGCAAATGATTTGTATCCAGGAAGACGAGTAGATTGGAAGTGTAGATGGGGGGCAAGCTGTGGACTATGCAGAGGAGATATCTCATACTTTTGTCCAGAGTGGTCAGTTTGCAAAGGCCACACTGCTGCCTACACCATGTTTTCTGTCAATGAGGTGTCAATTTGAACTTGATTAAGGAATCCTTTAAACAATGCAGCAGAACAACTAAAACACTCAGGGTCGTGAGATGGGGCAGGATGAGTGAGGTGCAGGATTAGGTAATTATTTGGTGTCTCTGTAGTGGAAATAATAGGCCAAAATAACTGACCAGTTTTCATTTTTCTCTGCCTCTCTAGTTTTGCCTGAATCAGAGAGCAGATGAATTGACCTAGGAAAAAAGTTACTTTAAGCAGGAAATGCAGTAGGGAGGAGAATGGGAAATCCTAAAATCACGCCAGGAGAGGAAGCAGTCAGTGCTGGTCAGGCTGAGAAGAATGGGACCCACTTGCTGCACTTGGCTCCGGGCCTGCTCTCGGGAATAGCCTACCTGTAAGATGCTTGACAGCACAGGGTAGTGACAGTTGGGCATGTGGCATGGCCACTGGCTGTTTGGAGCCAACACCAATAGTACACTGTGTTTGGAGAAGGAAAGCAAAGAATGTAGTTGGGCAACACACAGGAGAGCTCTGTCCCCTCACCAAGCCCACCTGCATCCTGGGTGTGACTCAAAGGAGATAGCATGCTGCAGCGAAAAAGACTTTGGAAGGGGAGTTCTGAGTCAAGTCCCCATCTCTGCTATATACGGGTTGTGTGTCCTTCACAAGCCACTGAAACGCTCTAAGACTCGGTCTTTCTCATCTGTTGTTCTAATGAGGAAGGTGGGCTAAGGGTTCTTTCCAGATCTCAAGTTCTATGATTCTCCCATGCTTTGGCTCTAAAAAGTAGAAGCAATAGCATGTGTATAGAGAGAGAAACAGATTTGTTATAAGGAACTGGTGATTGTGAAGGCTGGCCAGTCCAATATCCACAGGGTAGATTGGCAGGCTAGATCTAGGGGAGCTGATGCTCTAATTTCAGTCTGAGGGCTGCCCCTGTAGTACAGGGAAGAGAGGATCTTGCAGACAAAATCTGAAGGCAGGCTCTCTTGCTTGGGGGAGGCTGGTCTTTTTGTTCTATTCAGGACTTCAACTGATACGATGAGGTCCAACCATGTTAGGGAGAGCAATCTGCTTTACTCAAGGTTCATTGATTTAAATATTAATCTCATCCAAAAACACTCTCACATAAACATCCAGAAAAATGTTGACCCAATATCTGTGTACCCATGGCCCAGCCAAGATGACACATAAAATGAACCATTACACCTTGTTATCCAGTCTTAGATTCTGTGCCAGATCTCACTCACTTTTTGCACCAGCCACTAAAGAGCATTCCCTATGCCTGTCCTGTTATTTTCCATCCTTTATTCCTTTGCTTACACAGTGCCTTCTGTCCCTCCCCATCTATTTCTCTGTTCCTTATTTAAATCCTACATTTCTTTCACAAGTAACTCATTTAGCACCTCCTCCTGAGAGCACTGTCATCTATAATAAAAGCGTAATATGTTAATTAGACTGAACGTCCTTCTGGACGAAGTCGGGCCTGCGAGGGAAGCCCAGGTCCTGAGTGCCTGCCAGAGGGAAGCCTGGGTCCGGGTGCCAGAGGGAAGCTGGTGCTGGCAGCCGAGGGAAGGGAGGCCTACTCTTGCATAAATTTCGTGCATCAGGCCTCTAGTATTCTAATAAGAAATCTCAGATAATTTCCACAATCTTAGTTCCTCTTCTGTAAATAGGAATGATTCCTATCTTAGTAAAAATTGAATGAGGTAATACATGTCAGATATAGAACAGTTGTCTCACTGTCATGAGCGTTGATTTTTTATTGCTATTCTCTATCTGTCTCCCATGCCGTACTAGAGATGTTTTGGGGGAAAAAAAAATAACTGTGGCTTGGGATTTCACAGTTATCTTAAAGATAAAGTGCTTTGAACACAGACTACACATACACATACTTTATTTCTGCTCTTCTTTTTCATTGTAACTCAACAGTCTTCAACTTCCAATGTTTGTAAGAATTACTGCCCAGAGTTGTAAACACATAACAATGTCTACTCTATTTACAGGAATTAAAGGAAGTTGAAGGATAATTGTGACCATATGTGATTTTTGTCTTATGCACTGACTCTGTGTAGAATCTAAACAATGACTCTGCTTTGTAGGTTTGGTTGTAACTACCAACTCCTTTCTCCCTAGGTTATTGACGAAGCTCTGGGTGGGAAGTGGCCAGCAAAACGTCAGCCCTCGGCAAGGTTGAATAGCTCTTAGTTTCCTCACTCGGCCTCTACTTTCAATGTGGGTCCGCAGTGCTGATGCCGACTGAAGCCTACCAGGTTAGAGCTCTCAGAAATGCTCCAAGTCTGAACCTTAAAGGGTTGGCTTTCTGGCTCAATTACTAGCAATTTGGCAACTGTATTTCAACAGCCTGTCGTTCACTATTGTGGGGAAATGTAGATGAGGGACTCTGAGCCCACAAGGGGCAAATGCCTGATAATTTGGGTGTCACCCAGGCATGAAGGCCACAGAGATGCAAATGACTAACTTGAGACAAAGGGGTGCCTGGACGTCACCTTCAGCAGTGAAACCCTGATGGGAAAAAATGGCCCAGGACCCTTGATACAGACAGAGTGAGAAGAGGAGGGGGGAGGTGAGCATCATCTTTGAAAATGAAAGTAGAGGTTATAGGCTCACACATGCTCTTATTTACTACATTTTGGGATTTATCAGGAAGTCTGGCCCAGTGGAGAATAAAAACTTGGTAAGATTCCAGTATCTGTTTTATTTCCCCAGAGCATCAGCCTCTGGACTGAAGGGTCCCAGGTTCGATTCCGGCCAAGGGCACATGCCTGGGTTGGGGGCTCGATGCCCAGTAGGGGGTGTGTAGGAGGCAGCCGATCAATGATTCTCTCTCATCATTGATATTTCTATCTCTCTCTCCTTCTCCCTTCCTCTCTGAAGTCAATAAAGAAATATATATATTTTTTAAAAAAAACTTGGTAAGATTCCAGTATCTGTTTTATTTCCCCATATTTGCAACTCGTTTTCCCCCTGGCTGTGCTGCTGTTGGGAACAGCAGTTAGACCTGTGGAACTGCCTTTGAGGGGTGCCAGGAGAGATAGCTGAAGCAGCTGCCTCCCTCCTCATCAGGCTCTGGTGGGGAAGAAAGGTCCTTAAAGTATCCAATAGTTGGAGGTTGCCACTCAAAGGCCAAGTGTGCACCCCTGGGACCTGCTGTAAACCAGCAGAGAGAGCTTCACTAGCAGGCCTGGGGCTGAGAAGGCCCTAGTTCCAAGCAGTATGAAGTCCCCGTGAGGCTCCTCAACAACCTCTGCAATGTTCAACTTAAAATACCACCCCTGGCTCCAATATCCCGTATAAACGTTCTTTTAAATACATGTGTGTGATATCTCCCTTTAGACTCTCAGCTCCTTGGTTATGTTATCACCCCCAAGGTCTGTCTATTATAAGGTGTTGACTACAGAGACCCCACTTTAATTATTGCTGTTACTGCTATGTAACAACAAGCTACCCCAAACTTAGCAGCTTGAAACAATAGTGCTGTACTATTTTTCTTGGTTCTGCCATTCGGTCTGTGTTTAGCTGAATAATTTGTACCACATGGCATTGGCTGGGACACCAGCTGGGTTGCGTTCAGCCGGTCAGTGTGGCTATGCTGGAAGGACTAGAAGGCCTTCTCATACGTGTGGTTCTTTGGTGATCCTCCACATGACCTCTCCCTCCCTCTCTTTGTCCATTCAATAGTCTAGTTACCACTTCTTTACAGTATGGTGGTGGCTCCCAAGAGCAGAAGTAAAAGAGGATCTATTACATTTAGATACATCACATACGTCCTTTCAACATGTTACCAATCAAAAACAAGTAGTGAGATAGTTTACATTCTTATTTAAATTTTTGTACTAAATTTCAAACTTTCGTGTGGATTTTATACTTACAGCACCACATTTTAAGTGCTTCGGGGCCACATGTGACTAGTGGCTACCATATTGGACAGGGCAGAGCTAGACAATCTATTCATCTTCCTTATCTCTAAAGTAAGGATGATAAGGTAGAATAGACAAGCATTTAATGTGTATATTGTAGTGCTATTGTGACTGTAAATGTAAAAGGATACACTAAACAGTTGGCAAGTACCTTGCATGTAATAAGAGCTCATTAAATGTTTGTCTTAGTCTATCTCGGCTGTTAAACAAAGTATCATAAATTGGGTGGCTTATAAACAACAGTTTGGAGGCAGAAAGTCTAAGATCAAGGTGATGGCAGATTTAGTGTCTGGTGAAGGCCCACTTTCTGGGTCATAGATGGCCATATCTGTGTGTCCTCACATAGTGGGAGGGGTACATAGCTCCCTGAGGCCTGTTTTATGTGGTCACTAATCCCATTCATGAGGCCTCTAATCACCTCCCAAAGGCCTTATCTCCTAATACCATCATGTTGGGAGTTAGGTTTCAGTGCATGAATTGGGGAAGCGGGGCATAAAGATTCAGTCTACTGTTGGACCCATTCCATTGTTTATGGGTATTTCAGGAATGGAGATCCTCTCAAGCTTGCTCAAGTAAAGCTATGTGTTCCTTGAGCTGGAGAGCATTTATAATCTGCTTTTACCTGGGGCTCTTAACCAAGTTTTTCCTTTTTCTCATCTCTCAAATTTTCTTGAAATTCTGTTTCTCTCCACATACCTGCTTTGCTTTCTCCAACATCCTTTGTCATGGTTCATCACAGCTCCTCCAGCCTTTCTTGCTATGACATGACCTTTTGATGAACTATGACTGACTGATTACTGGTTTGGGTTCTCCATGTTTCCCAATTCACATTCCCAGGAGAGGTAATCTGATTGGCCTGGTTCACCCTTTCATGCCAGTTCATGTCCTATTTCACCTGAGAATGGGCTGCCTTTGGTTCAGGTGCCCATCTTTGGTTTAATCATATGCAGTTAGGGATGTACCTTTATATGGTACTCAATAGGGCCACCTGGAAATCAGGAGGTGTGAGTGGGGTAGGTTTCCTCAGTGGAGATGTGGGCTGACAGTCACTGATTGATATCACAATACACTATTTCTCACTGTCACTGGGGTTTCCCAGTTGAGTTTATCAGTCTGACCCTTTACTTGCTACTGTCCTTGACTTGGAATAGCTTCACTGAGCAGCAATGCATATAACTGGGGTCTGCAAGAACCCTGCTTGCTGAGGAAGTCTTGTTAGGTGTAAGGCGGCACTCAACCTCCCAGTGGGAGGGGGATGTACACAGTTTTCCTCCTGCAATTGCCGAGAAACCCATTCTTGGCCCAGACGTTTATCGCAACAGGTTAATACAAGTGCTTACTTGGCCAACACCCCCATAAATCAGTGTTTTTCTAAGTGGGATTTGTCGTGTGACCCTCTTGCATTAGAATCAGCTGGGAATGCTCATAAAAATGCAGATTCTGCCCTAGCCAGTTTGGCTCAGTGATTAGAGTGTCAGCCCTCGAACTGAAGGGTCCTGGGCTCGATTCCAGTCAAGCAGTCAAGGTCACATACCTCGGTTTCAGGCTCAATACCTGGCCCATAGGTAAGTGCAATATACAGAGAGTGTAAGAAGCATTGAACTAAACCATCTTGTGAACCTCATCTATTTCAAACAGTGCTGCTCCATTCCCTAGATTTCATGAAAACCCCTTAGGACACTTGATTAACAGAACACAGAATTTTTTTAAGAACTTTTCAGGTAGTTGAAGGTCCATCCAAGTATCTCAGAAGCAGATGTAGATAAGCATGCAGGTCCTGGCCACCATCTGTTCTGATCCAAACCCCTGGATTCAATCAGGGAGCACCCACACTTTGCCCCTGACTTGACACTTCCCACGGGACAGCAAAGGGATTTACCTGGCATCTCTTGTGCAATAAATCAGCACAAATCTCCACCCTGGATAGAGGGCCTCCTGGCTGTCTGCCTGAGTCACAGCTCAATGGGATAAGCCCTAAGAAACCCCAGGCAGTGCAAGTGGGGCTGCCTCTGCAGAATCACAATGGAGCCAGTGTTTGCATTAGAGCCAGACAATGACTCTGATTCAAGGGACAGGATGCCAAGGCTGAAGGGTGCTCTGGGTAAAGGGGAGGACCTGGGCCCCTTTCTTGGCTCAGTCTTTGCCTGGAAATGATTGCACTTTTGTCTTTAATCCTATTTGTCTTTTTTTTTCCCTTTCATATCTTCAGGAGCACAAATAACCACCCATTTATTCCAAGGTAATCACATCTTTTTCATATTTGACCCAGAGTTTAGAGACTATCTACACCAGCCTGTCCTTGCAGTATGTGGGCAAGAGGTGTGCACTATCCAGATTCTGGAGAAAATGAAGTAATCTCCTTAACATTGGGGCAGAATTGACATCCGGCCTCTCTCACAGTCAACACTGAGCGCTTTCGCAATGCCTCACCACAGTGTATCACAGATTTCCAGCTCGTCACTCTAGATATTTTAATTCCTACTCTAGGACAGAAGCCATCATTTGATTTGTGAGCACTTAATGAATTATGTGCTTCCTAGAGAGACTTTCCCTTAAGCAGCTGTCTTTAACAGTGTCTGAGAAGTCTTCAAAGCAGGTCAGATGTACAAATATGGTTCCTATATGATGCCTGCTTACTCACTAAACAAAAACCTACTGTCCTCTCTTTCCAGCCTGGAGCTGGGTGAAGTATATTTAAGTTTCCTGCCTCGTCCTGAATATATCTCACTTTAAAAGGATGACTGAAGAGAGAGAGAAATAAACACAGGCCTATGAAAATCAACTTTAACATAAAAAAAGGAAAAAAAAAGGCCCAATATTCTAGAATAAAATGTAGATTTTTCTGCCTCTGCTATAGATTGTTGTTGTTTTTTTTTTTTGGTGGGAAATAATATTTTTTAGAAACGATTTGCCTTGTGTTTGCAGTAACTATTAGTAAAATTCTCTTATGAGATAGGAATAAGGCTTATTGAAAATACAATTGGCCAAATTAGAAGTGACTTCATAGAATTTAAAATGCAGCACACATTGTCATCCATCTTGGGTTTAGAAAAATAATAACTATAACACTACAGAAAAAGTATATTAAGGAAAGGATAACCTGAAGAAATTATACCAGAAAACAGAAGAAAATAAAATGATATGTAAATGAGAGTTAAAAATAGCTAGGATGAAGAACAGATCTATCTTATTAATTAGTACTATTGAGGATGGCAAACTGAAGCAGTAATAAATGAAAATATTCGTGACTTTACAAACAAAATCAATCTAATTGAATGTGCATTCAATGTGTTTTATCCAAAATAATCAACAGCTCCAAAAACATTGACAACTAAAAGAGTTTTAATAGAAAGAATGATTTAATCTTAAAAAAAAGAAAGAGGCTATTGACAAAAAGGAAACAAAAGACTGACCTTCCTTAGGCTTTCCCTTCACAAAAATGTGTGCAGTGGGTGATGGAAAAAATTACTGGAAATGGTGAAAAGTATCTAGGAAGGACACTTGACTCCTCATTTCCTATAAAGAAAAGTGAAAGGCTAATGTTTACTTTTAATTCAATAACGAATATGCTCTTCTGGCTGTCTATTATCAACTTGCTATCGTGGCTGCAGAGAAGCCAGGAGCTCCCTTCCCTGCATGGTTCTGGAAGGAGAAGTCATTGTTCTCCGGAGACAATTGTAACCACCAAAATGGCAATCCTGAGGCTTCACCTGGCTCTCCAGTGAGTCCCAAAAATCACCTGCTTCAGACCTTCTGGCTCAGATCTTGGTGGTAAATTGGCTGACCTTTGAAACCCTGCTCTTCCAAATTTTGGCCCAGTTTCTGTATTAAACCTTTAATTCCTAGAATCCTGGACAGTCGTTTTTCTGACAATCCCTGGCTGATATATTTGAATTTAAGGATTACTTCATAATTTTGTTACCACTCATAATTTAAAGCAGAAAGTTTAGTTTCCAAATCATTGCAGAAGATAAAAGCAGACAAAATACTATCCATTTACCAAAAGACAAAATAGAAAGTACACAAAGGAAAATGTAAGGCATTAAGCAAGACGACAGAAGTAACACCAGGCAAAACAGTTATGTCAACAAATGTCAACACTTTAAAATCCCTTTAAAAATAGGCAAAGACTCAGGGTGGAGTAAAAACAACAGAGCAATCCAATGACTGCTTACTCAAGATGACTGAAAATGATATTGGAAGGTTGAAAAGAAAAGGATGGAGTAGGGATATGTCAGGCAAATGCAAACGAAAAGAAAACAAGACAGTATTTAGAGTAATAGAGATTAAACAGGATAACTCAATTCTAAAGATGATTACACAATTAGTTCATGAATACCTTCTCACTGTAAAAAGTTCAAACAATACAGAATTACATAGAAGTAAAGGTAAGCACTGCTAACATTTTGATGCTTATCCCTTTAGTCTTCTATCTATTTATCCATCTTCTATCTTCCTATGCTGTATTGACTCTAAGATGCATCTATTTTTAAAAGTACCATTATTTTCTGAACATCTAAGGAAAACACTACCAGTTAAATTATGACATGCTAGAAATTGCAAGATACATTACTATTCCAAATAGTAAAAAGATACCTAAATCTTACAATAGATTTGTTTCTAATCTATTTATTTTTATATAATTGACTTATTTTCTATGATCTATTTTTTTATATCTATTTATCTATCATCTATCATGTATCTCCTAATAATAGGACGTGGGATATTTTTCCATTTCAAGTCATAATTATTTCCATTAAAAATGCCACATAGCATTTCATAATTTAAATGTACCATCGGTTATTCTTTCCTCTGAATGTTAAAATTAATATTTAGGTTATTTTCATCTTTTTATAATGACAAACTATACTACAATAACCACCTTTATACAAATACACTCCTATGGAACATCGTGTGCACATGTTTTTTGGAATAGATAACTTGAGTACACAGGCCCTTTCAAGTATAAGCACCTTTAAGACTTGGGTAGATGCTAGCAGATTGTCTTCCAACAAGACCATGCCAATTACATTCCCAACAACACCTGCTTCCTCATTCAAATGGTTATTGTTATTAAAATGTTGCCAATTTGGTAAATTGTTTTCATGTTCATTTTCTTGATTATCAGAGAAATTGATCACATTATCATGTTTATTGCCCATAATTTTTCTTCTGTGAAGTACCTTTCTATATCCTTTGCTCATTTTTCTATTGGAGATTTTTCTCTTTTCTTATTGATTTGTGACTCTCCTTAAGGCTATGGATAATAGTTTATTGGTCTCTTTGTACCTTACAAATATTTTCTCCCTTGTGCTGCTTCTACTTTCATTTTGATGAAGTCTGCCATGTGGAGTATTAAGTATACATAATCATTTATATCAGTCTTTTCCTTCACAGATTTTAGTGTTTGTGTCCTGATTAAAAATGTTTTAATTTCAAATTATTTTAAGTATTCTCCTATATATTCTCACAATAAGGAAATAAATGTAGAGAGGTATCCCTCCTTTTATAAGGCCATAGTCCTGTTGGTTTAGGGCCCCAGCCTTATAACTCATTTAATTACCTCCTACTCTAGAGACAGTCACAATGGGGAATAGGACTTCCACATATCAATTTGGGGGGATGGATACAGGTCAGTCTATAGCATTAGGCTTATTGGCATTTCATGGTGCTTGAAGCTACTGTGAGCAAAGAACTGGCCCTGTGCAGAAAAAGTTTGTGGGCCCCTAATTTAAGGAAGAAGGGAAAAGGATAGATATTTGGAGGCAACTAGTAAAAAAAATTCAATGTTATGTTGGTAGCCAGTAACCCTTAAGAAATGATTCTCATTCATTCTAGGAAGGCAAATTATCTTAATGTACACATCCCATGAATAAAATGACAGATGTCTGAAAATAAAAACCTAAGTTAGAAAGGAACGTATTGGAATCAAAACATTTCTATACATTGTCGAGGTCCTGGAGGGCACCAGCTCTGATGTCTGAAGTGAAAGGGAAACCTTAGGCTGCCCTGCAAGTCACACCAGGAGGAAATCACTCTCATTGTATCTGAAAGAGTGTGTGATGGTAGCTGAGAAAAATATCACAGGATGTGCAAGAATGTGCCCTCTGAGCTTTTGTACAAGTCCCAGTGGCCACTGGTAGCTTAGCTTAGGTTCCCTTTGAACAGTCTCACTGTACAGACAGATCATTTTACACCCTTGACTTGCTTGACTATGGAAAATTAGCTCATGTAACCTGGAAAATGAATAATGCTGATCCTCCTTGATCCTAAATAAGAAAAATAAATCCATCTTGAGACAAAGATGACACAAAGTTCTCATGAAAGTCCCTGGTGGCAGCTTTTAAATTTTCCTTTTTAAAATTTTTATTGAATTTAATGGAGTGACATTGGTTAATAAAATTACATAGGTTTCAAGTGCGCAATTTTATAATGCATTGCCTGTGTATTGTATTGTGTGTTCACTACCCAAAGTCATCATTTATCCCCCCTTTACCCTATTCTACCTGCCTCCATCTCCCTTTCCCTCTGGTAATCACCGTACTGTTGTCTGTGTCTATGAGTTTGTTGGGGTTTGTTTGTTTGTTTTTGCTTAATCCCTTCACCTTTTTCACCCAGCCCCCTCAACCGTCCTCCCTTCTGACACCTGTCAATCTATTATCTGTATCTATGAGTCTGTTTCTATTTTGTGTGTGTGTGTGTTTATTCTGTTCATTAGAGTCCACATATACGTGAAATTATATGGTATTTGTCTTACTCTGACTAGTTTATTTCACTTAGCATAATAGTCTCCAGGTCCATCCATGCTGTCACAAAGGTAAGATTTCCTTTTTATTTTTAACAGCCAAGTACTATTCCACTCTGTAAATGTGCCACAACTCCTCTATCCACTCAGCTACTGATGGACACTTGGGCTGCTTCCAAATCTTGGCTATTGTAAATAATGCTGCAATGAACATAGGGGTGCATATATTTTTTCGAATTAGTATTTTGGGTTTCTTTCGGTATATTCCGAGAAGTGGAATTGCTGGGTCATATAGCAGTTTCATTTTTAACTTATTGAGGAAATTCCATACTGCTTTCCACAGTGGATACACCAATCTGCATTCCCACCAGCAGTGCACGAGGGTTCCCTTTTCTCCACAGCCTCGACAACATTTATTGGTTTATTGATGATAGCCATTCTGACAGGTGTGAGGTGATATCTCATTGTGGTTTTAATTTCTCTGATGATTAGTGACAGTGAGCATCTTTTCATATGTATGTGCTCTTTGGAGAAGTGTATATGTAGGTCCTTTGTCATGGCAGCTCTTTACAATTAGTATTTCAGATATTTAAGGTAGTGTTTCAAGGCTGAGGCCAACCAAAAGCCATGGTTTACTAGTAGAAGGACTTCCCCTTCATTATGGCTGTCATAAGAATCCATTCTTTTTTTTTACCCTCACCTGAAAATATGTTTTGTTTATTAATTGATTTTAGAGAGAGAGGAAGAGGAGAGAGAGAGAGAGAGAGAGAGAGAGAGAGAGAGAGAGAGAAAGAAACATTGATTGGTTGCCTCCTGTATGTGCCCAGACAGAAGACTGAAACCTAGATATATGCCCTGACTGGGAATCTAACCTGCAACTTTTTGGTGCACAGGACAAAGTTCCAACCAACTGATCCACCTGATAAGGGCAGAGGGATCAATTTTTATTTTTTAAAATATATTTTTTAAATTGATTTCAGCGAGGAAGGGAAAGGAAGAGATAGAAACATCAATGATGAGAGAGAATCATTGATTGGCTACCTCCTGCACACCCCCTACTGGGAATCAAACCCGCAACCAGGTCATGGGCCCTGACGGGGAATCGAACCAGTGACCTCTTGGTGCATGGGCCGATGCTTATCCAACTGAGCCACATTGGCTGGGCGGGATCCATTCTTAAATGAAAATCTGATAAGGGATGTTGGTGAGCTTCATCTAATGAAGGAACTGTGATCAAAGGTCACTGTCTGGATCACTTGTATGCATGAGTCTACTCTAGAGTCTGTGTTTGGGCTGCTGTCACTGATTTGGGAGGTCTGCATGAGCATGGAAGGAAAAGTGGTGTCATAAATACAGTGATTGCTGATAGCATAGTCTTAACTTCCCTGTCTTACAGTCCCTGCCAACCTCTCCAGTCTCCTCCTGTTCCAAATTTACCAAAGCCTCCTTTTAAGGTCAGCTCAACCTCACACTTTTTCTGATTTATCCTGGCTTTCACCTCTGTGTTCCAATAGCCAAATACATATCTCAACAATCCCATGTTGATGAAATGATGTTTTGCCTTTCTGGTTCCCCTATCAAATGGTAAAATTTTAAAGGAAGCTACATAAACTCTGTGTTCCCACCACATAGCAGACACTAAGTTTTTGCTTTTTCCCTCAAATTCCCTTCACAGGCCGATGGAGACTGTGGGCTTTGCCTAGGGCAGCGGTTCTCAACCTGTGGGTCGCGACCCCTTTGGTGGTCGAACGACCCTTTCACAGGGGTCGCCTAAGACCATCCTGCATATCAGATATTTACATTACAATTCATAACAGTAGCAACATTACAGTTATGAAGTAGCAACGAAAATAATTTTATGGTTGGGTCACAACATGAGGAACTATATTTAAAGGGCCAGAAGGTTGAGAACCACTGGCCTAGGGGCAGGGATCAAAGCAAGGCAAGTCTCATAGACAAGGTGCTGCTCTAGTTGACTTCTGAAGGGCTTACCTAAATGACATAGGGGAATGAGCTTACAGAGAAGAGAAAGCTGAATTTGCAAACGTACCAAGGCATGAAACAGCATGAAGTGTCCAGAAAACTGCGAGGAGCTCTGGCAAGGAGGAGCCAAGGGTGAAGTAGCAGAAAGAGGCTACAGAGGCTGGTCTGAGCCAGATCACGAGGAGTCTTGTGAATTAAACTGAAGATTCCAAATCTTATCTTCAGGCTGAAGAGACCATTGAAAGTTTGTGAGCAGGGGAGCAACACGGTGATATTTGAATTTAAGAAAGTTCACTTTGGTTGCAGAGTTGAGGATGGCTTGCCGAAGGGGCGGCTGGAGGCAAGAACCACTTACATTGCAATGTTCCAGTGGAGAAAGGCTGAGCGGGAGTGGAGAAAAGCATCTGGTTGGAGAGCTTGTCAGGAGGTAGAAGTTATAAGAATTGGTGTCTCTTGGGGTAGCTGAGAGAGGGGGTCTGAATGACTCTGGCCTGGGTAACTACATGGAAAGTGGGGCCTCCAGAAGAGGAGCAGATGTGTGGGGGAAAGATGGCAAGTTAGTTTTTGGTATGTTTTTGCCATCAGTTTTCTCAGGCTGTTAAAAGGGGGTGGGGATCGTATTGTCCTCTGCAAAATAATGAGCAGCTTCTACCAAATGCTAACACCATTATCTCTTAGCATCCATTGTTGCTGATGAGAAGCCTTGTGCTTTTATAACTTTATTTCTTCAGAAGTTTTTATGTCTTAGGTGTGTATTTTGGTTTTCATCTTGTCAGAGCTCATAGAGCCTTTCAATTCTGAGTCTCATAACTTTCTTCTACTGGGAAAATGCTCATGTTCTATTTCAATTAATATTCACTCTCTCCCCCTTTGGTTTTTCTGGTCTAAGACTCCTACTACTTGGACATTGGACCATCTAAATCAAGTCTCTATGTCTTTTTCGTTTTCCTTCATATTTGCTATACTTTTATTTGTCTTACATTTAAGACATTTTTCTGGTCTTTGTCATCTAAACTTAATTTTTTTGTTGTTTTAATAACCAAGATTTTTTTTCATTTCCAAAATCTCTTTCTCTCTGGTATTTTTTTCCTTCATTGCATGTTTCTTAAAATAATTATTTTTTGGATGTAATATTGTCTCAATCTTTTCCCCAACAATACTAGTTGGAGTTTTTTTCAAAATAAGTTTCCTTCTGTTTTCTAAAGTGTGTGTTCCCTCTGAAGTAAGTTTTTTGATAAATCTTGGACTTTCTTTTTCATGTCAGGATCTTTACTGTCTGACTGTATCATTCAGGGTCCTCATAGGAAACTGCTGACAAACTCACACTGAGGACTCGAGGACAGTTTAATAAAGAAATTATTAACGTATGAGAAAGATTGAGGGAAACCAGAGAAGGGTAATGCAGCACCTTGGGGCAGCAATTGCTGGAACTGTTACCTCCCCTAGGCCAGAGAGGGTGTGAGGAGGGAGTCATTACAGGAAGCCACAGAAGGTAGCTGTTTAGGGAGAGCTGTGTGCAGGAGCTGTGGTCTCTTAGAGGAATATAGCGGACCCACAGCAATTCAACAGAGAGGGATCCAGGGAAATAAATAGCCTGATGTCATTGTTCTCACTTCCTCTCATCTCCTACCAATATTTCCCATTGACATTACCCAACAGGAAGCTGGAGGGCAAGGAAGCTCACTGATGCAACTCACACATGACAACCTCCTGGTTACACAGCAGATGGGGTGGGGGTGAGGGGAAAGGTAGAGAAGGATCAGGAGGGACAGGCAGAGGTAACTATCACAGTGGTGGTCCTTAATTAGCTATTCACACAAAAGTTCAAACAATAGAAGATTGGGAGTCCTGGGGTACCTGGGTGGGACTTTTAAATGATGTTTACTTTAGGGCAAAGAACCTGCTGTTAGGGAACTCCAAAACTGGAGAATGTGGAGAATGTTACTATGGGGGGCCAGTCTCCCCCTAACTGCCCTAGATCTTCTTAGACATATAGCTAACGTTTTCTTTGTTTGACTGTCTTAAATAGATTACTTTATATTCTTCTGGTACAAAGCATTACTGTTGAAAAGTTTGATAACATCAGTTTTTATTTTATGCCAAAAGAAATTCCTTTTTCTTTAAAGGCCGCTAATTATTAGAATATATCTTGGTGATGTTTGTTCTATTATATGTGGTGTGCTTTTTAATATGTTTATATTTTTAAGGAATGTTTTATGGAATTGTAATTTTTAGCATTTGTTATGTACTCTTGTTTTCTTACTCAGAGACTCCTATTATCTCATGTTAAGTCTTCTTAATCTGTCTTCAAATATTTGCCACTTTCTAATTCTTTTTATATCTCTTAATTTCAATTTGATTTTTAAAATGACCTGTTTTGGTTATTCATTTTTTTGTTTCTTCTACTTTATTTTTCATTTCTAAGAATATTTTTTCTTCTATTTACTTATTGTTTTTTTGAGTGTTATTCAAAAACCTCAAACATGAGGGAATAAGTTTTTTTTTAATGTCTTGAATAGTTTTTTTCATGTCTTTTACCTAATTTTGAAATAGAAAGTTATGGTTTTGATTTTTTTCTGTGGGCACATCATTCTAGGATTCTTTCATTGTCTGTTAGGATGATAGCTTGGTTCTTCTCTTTTTTCTTATAATAACTTAGTATTGTATTTGACCTCAGTAATTTTGGGGTGTTCATTTTAATACAAAATTAATATTCTTAAACTTTTAGAATGGGTCATGTTTTAAGGTAGCTTCACTTGCTTTAAGTTCACAGAGTTCTCCCCTCTGTTGTTATCATGCAGTGAAGAGGAAAGCACATCTACATAAAGTGTACTTAGGACAGATCACTACATCCTCCATGACAGAAGGAATCCAGTGCAACCAATTGCCTCTAGAGTAGAGTATCATATTAGGAGTTCAAAATTGGTCACAGTTATAGGCCAGTTGACTACCTAACAGCAGCCTTGGTAAGAGTAAATCTATTTTGCTGAGTCCATCACAGCCTCCATCTTTGTAATAATGGTGACTGTGTTTATAAACCCACGGAGAAAGCAAGGGGATGACTGGGGAAGAGGTTGAAGGATTAGGCAGTTCCTCTCATCTGCCTAATCATCTTATATGTCCTAGGATTTTCTTGGTTCAGACTCTTTTGATTAAGATATCAGCTTTGATGCCTATTATGGCAACGATGCCAACTTTGCCTCTGGTAATTTAGTGCTGCTACATGGCTTCTGCCACTCTGGGCTCCTTGTCCCTTATTGAAATTAGGAGGTCAATTTCAACTTCAGTACTTTTTACCATGGAGCCTGCTACAGTACTGCTCAAGAACATTGGGTGTTTTTTCACTAACACTAAAGGGTAAAATCTATGGAAAACTATAGTAACTCGATAAGGCAGGACCACCAAGGCCAATAAGCACATAGTTATTTAAAATTAAAAGTTACAAGTTGAAACAAGAATATACCAATTTTCACCGATGAAATTGACAGTTGTGCTTTTAATGAAGCCCTGTATGATGAAAGTATGGGTATCTTATGTATTGCTGTACAAATGAAAATTTGAACAACCTTTTTGGAAAGCAATTTGGCAACATGAAGAGCTTCAAAACTGTGTTAAGTTTGGTAACCTTAATAAATCAATTCCACTCCAAAGAATACTAAGAAGATAATTAGATGCACAGGGAGATTTATGTACAAGAATTTTTTTGCATCATTATTTATCATGGCAAATTAAAAAAAATATAATAGTAACTTTTAGCAATAGGAGTTGGTTAGACAAATTATGGTACATCTATCTTACATTGAAAAGCATGATCTAGACCTATGCTGTCCAATATGGTAGCTGCTAATGTCATGTGGCTACTGAACAGTTGTCATGGGCTAGTCTGAATTAGGATGTGCTACAGGCATAAATCATACATTGAAGCTTTGAAATTTTTTAAAAAAAGGACTTAACTTATCCCCTTGGCAATTTTTTATATTGATTGCATGTTGAAATAATAATATTTTGGATGTGTTGGGTTAAATAAAATATATTATTAAAATTAATTTGACCACTCATGGACACAAACAACAGGGTAGTGAAGACCTGATGGGGGGGTGAATAGGGGCTGGGTGGAGGGAGGTATGGGGGTAAATGGGAGACATCTGTAATACTGTCAACAATAACATAAATAAATAAAATTAATTTGACCTGATTTTTCTCACTTTTTAAATGTAACTATTTGGAAATATAAAATTAATATATGGCTTACATATATCTATTGGATAACACTCTTCTTGATTAAAAATTACAAGATGGGAAAAGTATGTTTTCCAACAATATTATGTGACAGGATGTTTTTATGGTTTAATATTACGTACAAATCAGCATGTGAACTTATAATGGAGCAAACTGACATCACGGGCCTCCTGATGAGATCTACCAAAAAGAACACAACATCACTCAGGAAGTAGTCCTGCCCAGAATGTGCAGCCTGGACCTAATCAGGAGGAAACATCAGACAAACCCAAACCGAGGGACAATCTAGCCTGTATTCTCCAAATACATCATAAAAGACAAAGAAAGGCTGAGAAACGATACTAGATTAAAGAAATTTAACCTCCAACTGCCACATTTAAAAAAATGTTCTAAAGGACATTATTGGGACCGTGGGAAAAATCTGAATATGGGCTATACTAGTATAACTATATTGTCTAAATGTTAAACTTCCTGATTGAAAGTACCACCTTGAGGAGGCTCACAACTGGAGCTGATATTTTTTTGCATGGCTGGCTCCTTTTTTTTTTTTTTACTTCTTATTACTCAGGTCTCAGTTGAAATGCCATTCTCTCAGAGGCCTTCCGTTACCACCCAGCTAATGTTACAACCAGCAACTCCAGCCCCATGCCAGTCATGTCTTCACTTCACTCTCTTTATCATCTTCACAGCGCCTAACAATCCTGAAAATACCAGTATCTTGTTCATTTATTTGTTCCATTATTTATGATCAGTCTCCTCTCTTCTAGACTGTAACTTTTATGAAAGCAGAAAAATTCACCTGTCTTATTTGTCACTATAGCTACAGCATAATACCTGATGGAGAGCAGACATTCAATAAACATTTATGTAAGATGCATATCTATAATCCAGCTCTTCTCAAACTTTCCTCCTAAAGTTTCTCTCTGTAGGGGGCATAAACATCAAATCCCACAGTGTCCTAGAAAATGGACTGAAAGAGCTCACAGCAAACCAAAAATTAATATGAAATATTTCTTATTCTAAAAAGTCAATGTATTATTTTTTCTATCTCTGTATAACAAATTATCAGAAATGTAGTGTTTTGAAACAGCACACATTTATTATCTCACTGTTTCCATGGATGAGGAGTCTGGCGTGTTCTAGGTAAGTCCTCTGTTCAGTGTCATCATGAAATGATGGTGTCAGCTGTCTGTGTCCTCATCCAGAGGCTTGACTGAGGAAAGATCTCTTCCCAGGTTCCCCCTGGTTGTTAACAGAATTCAGTTCCTTGTGGTTGTAAAACTGAAGTCCCTCCTGGCTTGCTAACTGTAGATCAGCTATTGTTCTTGGCTACTAGAGGCCACTCTCAGCTCCTTGCCAGGTCACACCCTCCCCCACTCCCCAATGAAGAGCGCCCCCATCCCCCACACATTGAATCCCTCTTTGGCTATGAATCTCTTCAGCAGCTCCTTCTGCAACAGCCAGAGAAAATGCTTTGCTTTTAAAGGACTCAGGTGATGATGTCAGGCCCACCTAGATAGTCTCCCTGTCTTAAGGTCAACTGTGCCATGTAACATAATCTAAACCCAAGAGTAAAATTTATATATTCAGAGTTCAGGGGATTATTCAGGGCACATACATCAGGGCCAGAAAATCTTGGGGGGACATCTGAGAATTCTGCCTACCACAGTCAAGTTCATTTTTCTGTCTACTTCCTTGTATATTTATTTGGATAAATATGTACATTTATATTTGTATATAAATATACACAATTATAACATATTGTTTATATATTATATTTTTTATATTTAAACATATATATTGCTTATATATTTATATGTAAATAATATAGTATAATTATGCCATAATATATTATATTATAAATAATATATTTTATATAAAGTAATTATATAAAATATATAGTTATATATTATACATATACATTATTTACACAAATGTAAATGTATATATAAAAATATATATCAAAATATATTTGTATAGCTTGCATAAAACAATATTGAAATAAAATTAACTAGCTAGGAAAATGCAGGCTGGCTTTACGTGCTCTCTGCTCACCACTGCATGCCCACCTTGAAAAGTCCAGATAGCATGGATCCATCAAAGTGATGTCGCAAGCATCATGTGAAGCAAAGCATGAGAGAGAAAGGAGACCAGCATGCAATGGGTGCTGCATCTACTTCTGAAGTTGAACCCAAGCCTTAGCCTCCATCACTTGAGAGTGCCCTAGAATTAGGCAAATGGTAGCAGGGAGCTGGGGCCTGGCCATGTGGGGGGAGAGCTACAGCTGCGGTGTGTGGAAGGGACGCAATGGGAACTTCTGACATGGGGTCAGATAGACACAAGCTTTAATTCTGTCTCTCCCACTTGCCATAGCTGAATTCTTATAAATTGTTTTTGAGTTTGGGCCTATTCATGTTAAAATGGGGACAATTAGACTTACCTGATAGGTTTGCTGAAATGAAATGATGGTGATGAAGTTCTCAGTCCAGGGCTTACATCAGAGCTGGTGGTATTCTATAAATGCTTGTGGATTCCAAATCTGGAATTTTCCCCACTGAGCTAACCCTTAGAGTTAGGGCAGTATGTCTCCATGGGGCTTCTAGCACAAGACAGATAGGTTCCTAAGAGGGGTAAGACCTTAACCTTGGCTTTGTGCTTCGTACCTGCTGCACAAAGAGAAAACCCTTTCTCTGGTCCTGAGCAGTCAGTCCTGGAGAGGGAAGGGCCATCCTGGCAGAGCGTGGTAGCAGAGGAGATGGCCCCCAGTGCAGGAAGCCGGGGTTGGCAGGGGCATGTAAGGAAGTCCAGATCAAGGGTGGCTGCTCCTGGGCCTTAGGACTTAGTGGGCAAACCCAGCAGCCACTAGGAATCCCTGAGGCAGTGAAAACTCTCTACACCCTTTCTTCCTAAGAAGGAGTGGTGGCAATGCCCCACAGGCCACAGGCCAAAGCACACTCCCTCACCTCGGCTGCCCAGCCATTCCACTTCAGCAATCCTCCCTCCCTTGCCCCAATTTCCTCCCCACCCATTCCCACTCTATCTGCCTTCCTAGCAGATTTCTGACCTATAAATTCAATTACCCTCCTTAGAGGAACTCTCACAACATGTATAAGTAATTGTAACCTAAGTGATCCATTTTTTCCATAGGTACATGTGCCAAGTGCTATTGTAGCAGCAAAAAGGGCCCCTCAACCCAGGGTGGGATGGAAAAGGGGAGGGGAGGTGTCCACTAGAAGGGGCTATTTCCAGGGCTCTTTGAGGCTTCGTGAGCTTGCGTAGTTGTAGAGGGGAAGTGCTTTTAGAGGAAACATGGGGTCCACAAACATTCTGGCTTTCATCTGGGCACACCGTACAACTCAATCTCCTTGCTATCGCTGTAGAACTAGGTGGGTAGAGAGGAAGAGGGGAGAAAAAGTGTGTGTGGGGGGGAGGAGGGCAGGAAACATGAGAAGAGGAAAAGAGTCATAAGTTTTTTCCTCAATCTTTATTATTTATTTTAGATGTTTAGGTTGATGTCCATTTTTTTTAGTATTTATTTTCAATTACAGTTGACATTCAATATTACTTTATATTAGTTCCAGGTGTACAGCATAGTGGTTAGATGTAATATAATTTACAAAGCAATCAATCTTTTTTAGACTGTGAAGAAGGAAAATATCTGTGAGGAGTGTGGTGCTGGTGATGTG
>NW_005871109.1:1720059-1721961 GCF_000147115.1 Myotis lucifugus
GGTGATGTGAGGAGGTCGTCTAGGGTGTATGTGAGTGCGTGTGAGTGTGTGTGAATGTGTATGTGTGCATAAGAATGAGTGTGAGTATGTGTGTGTGTGACTGTGTCTGTGTGAGCATATGTGTAAGAAAGAGAGAGAGATACAGAGAGAGAGAAAGGTTGGGTAGCCGAGAGTATTTAAAATTGAGTCAAGGAAGAACCAGGTTGACTAGGAGGCAGTCCAAAGTCCCTTCAATTTTGACATAAGTCAAAGCATCTGAGGGCATCAATGTAAGACCTGCGTCAGGTCTTGTATGTTCTTTAACCACATGCTTCCTATGAAAGGCCAAACCAAAAATAGGAAGGATTTACAAGGTCCCAAATATCACTACAGAGCATTTTTGCTAAGATTGCTGAGTTATGGAGCCAATGGGTCCAGTCATGATATGTATTAGGTCTTCTACTAGTCACTTTGGATATCATCAGTGCCACAGGTCACCTCTGCGGTTGTGGACTGACTCTCAGAAAGAGGAAGGAACCCCCCAACCTCATCCAAGACCAGGCAGGGAGTCTGTAGCCCAGTAGGACTCCTACTAGACTAAGCTTTGGATTGTTTGGAATCAGGAGCAGGTCCCAGGTAGAGCAATTGCCTCAACACCTTGCTTACCTGCATGTGTTCTGACCTGAATAGCATAGTCTATAATTAACTATGCTGATTATATTGGCATTAGCAAAACAGCTAATCAAGTCCAAGGGTGATTAGTTGTAAAACAAAAATCCTGGACTTGCACATTCTTTAGCTCCTGATTGTAGATTTCATTCCCATGGTTGCCTGGCCTGGGTATTTCGACTTGCCCTCCATCCAACCTACAGAGGGGACTTGTGTGGGTGATCAGGACACCGAGGAGGAGGAAGAAGCAAGGGAGGTGGAAGAGAGTGTGGGAGGAAAAGGTGTGGCCAGATGTTATTTTCCCGAAGAAGTAATCTGGATATTGCATAAGTTTCGAGGGATTGTGGGATGGGAAATCAGCATAAGAGAGTGAATGAAGGGAAGGAAGGAGGATTCCAAAAGATCTGGCTTTCAGACACTTGGAAAGTCTTGTGATTTTTCTCTGATACTTATCATCCTGCACTGAACCTGAAGGATTCTGGGTCCTTGACAACAGGGAGAGGAGGGCAAGAGAGTAAGCCCAGACTAGGCCGAGAATGTCAGGTAGAGAGGACAACCAAGAAAGGTGACCTGCCCTCTGAAGCAGCCCAGAGGCAAACAGCTGGGCATGCAGGAGTGCCCCACCAGTCCTGAGGGAAGCTTATTATAGAGGGAGAAGCCAGCCCTGGGATGTGGAGGAGCTGTCTAGAGAAAGCCCTCAGTGGAAGGGTTAGGGGCCATGATCTGTATAATGAGAGAAGCTGTCTTTAGCTCCAGCTCCAAAAAAGGAAGTGACTCTTCTCAATCAAAGAGGAGTAAACCCCATTTGAATTGTCATTATGTGTCCCCCAACACAATCCACAGGGAGAACAGGGACCCAAAGCCAGGAGAGAGCTAGAACGGGGCAGTGTCACACAGCTGTCCTGGCATAGCAAGCAACAGCAAGCATATGCTTCCAGTTGTACTAAGTTTCTGAAGCATGAATTGGCCTATAGTAACTGCTGAATATTTATGAACTATTATCTTGTGTTATGCTGATCCCTCTTGGATTATCAACCACCATAACATAAGTCTACAATTCTCGGGCAACAAAGCAATAAGAATAAAAAATCTTTGACTTCTGTGTCAACTGAGATAGTCTAGATTGCTTAGGTTGTTTCCCATCATACTTTCTGTTCTGCCAAGAACAGAGGGGCTTCATCATTTAGGTAGTGATGAGGCAGGATGCAGAGATTTTCTTTGAGATCTCAGCAGGCATAAGCCTGCTTATTGCCC
>NW_005871109.1:1722061-1793537 GCF_000147115.1 Myotis lucifugus
CAGGATGTTCATCAGTGGCCTCAGCTCTCTAATTGGTGTTGCTTAGGATGCAGTTGCTAAGTCAGCTTTGGATTTGGGGTCCAGACTCAGGCATCTCCCATGTCCTTGCTTCAGGTCTCCTTTTATGCCAACAGACTGGACTGGAGATCATTCTGGACATCCATGTATCCTTCAGACCCTATCCCATCACAGCCACCCACTCCTCTTCCTGTGTTGGCCCACTACAAAGACCGGACCTGTGCCTCCGTTTCCTCTCCTTAGTTCCCATGTAGGGCCATACTCCTCCCTAAGCCAGGGGCCCTGCTCTGCATCTCAGCCAGTGGCTGAGGTCCCACTTCCTAACCTAGATTCTGAATCCTCCTCCTCAAGGCTGAGGTCTCTTTCTCCTCCCGCTGCTTGCTGTTCATTTGCATATCCTTGGCTTGTCTGGTTAGATCTGCTCCTGCTCACTGCGCAGGCTGAATTAGAAAATTATCTATTTGCCATATTCCCCTGTTACCCTTGGTTTGATAGAATCATTTGGATTTGGATTCCTGAGTCTCTGTATCAGGACAGTTTCTCCAAGTTCAGACACATGGGCTTTGGAGAATCCAGCACCTGCTAGTGGTGTGACCTTGATAAAATTAAAATTTCTATACCCATTTTATCAAGTATAAAATTGGAAAATAAGACCTACCTCATAGGTCTGTTATGAGGATTAAACATGTATTACATGTGGGGCACCTAGCACAATGCCTGGCACATAGTAAGCCTCAATAAAAGACAACTAAAAGGACACCTGTTGATTTTTTGGCGCTTAGCTTTGTGATCACATATTTCTTATTGCTCCCTTGAAAATTGCTCCCTTCTCCATGCAGCTCATGCTGTCCCCAACTAGTACTCAGAACCCAGGGGCGGGGGGTTGCGAAGCTCTGAGGTGGGTAAGACAGAGTCTGTGCTCCCTGATACTGAACAGAGTGGTCTGGGGGGTCCAACCCCCTTTTGGTCACCAAAGGGGCAAATGTTCAAAACTTGAATCTAATAGCTCTAGACATGAGCACAACCCAGGGAAGAGAAGAAAAGAGGGATGAGATGGAAGAGGAGGGAGGACCCAGGAAATGAGAATGGAACACCCAACAAGGAGCCTCCTGTAAATAGGGCAGACACAAACCTAGCTCTCCTGTGCTAGGACAAAGTGGATATGACAGCACACCAAAGCCAGGCTGCTCCTCCGCCCTCTCTGTTCCACACTTTCAGGACCCATGGGCAGGGCTGGGCTGAGAAGATGTTGTTCCACATTGATGCTATCTTCTCAGCACTTACCCCAGCTTCATCAGCCCTCCAAGGCTTCACGAGGCTCTAATTACACTTCCCACCAGAAACACATTTCACAGATGGAGGTGGTGATAGAAGCAATTAGTCTTGGCCTGTGGGGCAAAGTTGCCTTCATCCTGGCTTCTCAAAGCACAGTGCTCCCCCCACTCTGGGGGAAGACAAGTAGAAGGGATTTGTCAAGTCATTAAGTCTGGGGCAAAGAAGGACACAAAGCAGGTTCCTAGAATCTCCTTCTTCTGGTCTCAAGAAGATCAGCATAACTATTGCCATAACTATTGCCACAATGAGAAGCAGGAGAGGACCCTGCCTGGATAGGATTGGATGATTTGAGTTCAAGGGCTGGTTCTGCCTCAGACTCCTCATGTGAGACACTAAACTAAACTGAAAACAGAGACATTCATTATCACCATCACCGTCATCATCAGCAACATCATCCCACAACTGGGTATCATCCCAATGCACATAGTTGAACATATTTGCTTCAACGTATCTTCTCTGTGCTGCACTGGGTCAATGAACCTTCGTGGATTGAGGCTAGAAGAGAACACACCATGGCTGAATGCCACGTCATGGGCTCTCCAACCACTCAGAGCCTTTGGGGCCACATCAGCCTGGACACAAGATGATCATAGCCTGATGTGGGTCAGCAGTGAATGTGCTTCATAAAACCAGACAGCCTGTTAGTATGCTGATGTGTGCTCCCCGGCATCACTTACTTGAAAGCCAAGAGGGCTTTCTTTGAGCCTCAACTGTGTTTTCCAATCAGGAGAGTCCTCTCTGCTAGAATGGAAGCTCCATAAGGGCATGGAGTTTTGTTTTGTTCACTGCTGTTTCCACAGTACAGAGCACATTGCAGACAGTCAATAAATATCTGATGAATGGATGAATGAATTAATTAATTTCTCCACTTCACAAGGCCAGGCCCACACGTGTTAACCTGGAGCCATGCTGGCCACAGCACTTAGCCTCCACTGTCCACGATAATTGGATATATTTGGCCTCTGCTTAATAGCCTTCTCAATCTACCTTAACTATACATAAGAGTCACCAGAGGAGCTTGTAAAAAAACAACAACAACCACCTAGTGCCCAGACCCCACTTCCAGAAACTGGGTTGGGGGTAAGACCTTGCACTGGTGTATTTTTGAAATACCAATTAAACATCAGTGATTCCAATACACAGCTGAGGCTGAGAACTGCTGTTCGAGACAGAGCGGAAGGACAGAAGGACAGAAAGAGATGAGGTCATTTTGCAACCCTTTTAGCAACTTTCCCCAACAACACATCCTACAGCCTTTTCCTGTCACCTCTAAACTGACAGGTGACCCTCTCTGGAAAGTCCCAGCTCCATGTTTCAAACCTAATTATCTTCCCTAGTGTATGCTTACCCCAAAGGAAAGCCATGCTTCCTTTTCACACTAAAGCTGGTCTTTTTCTGCTCACTCTCTTTGCTGTGTGTGAGTGGGTGACTTCAGCCAGGCTCCTGCCTCCCCAATTCAGCAGGGACAAGGCTGGGAATCTCTGTATTCAAACATAACTCCAAACTCCAAGGGAACAAATGTCACTTTCTCCCAAAACTCTCTCAAATAGACCCATAATTTTTGCAGCTGATCGGGACTGAAATATACTAGTCCTTTTTTTCTTTTTCAATCTCAGTCTTGTCAGTGTCCCTTCTCTTGGTTTGAGGTGATGGAAGGGAAAAGAAATATCACAGCACACGCTGCTAAGCTGACCCCCGCCTTACCTCAAGGACTCTCCTAAAAAGCCCCCTTTAACATCTGGTTTTCTATATAAGCCTGGATAGGTTCATGGTTGTGAGACGTATTTTTATTAACCTCTGATAAGTCTTTCATGGATAGATTTAGCACCTTTCTCTAGAGCAGTGGGTACTTCTCACCTATATCTTTGACTTTAGAGCTTCCTCACCGAAATTTTGGATCAATAGGAAGAGTTTCATTTAATATCATTTTATGTTACCAAATCCAACTCTGTGTGGGCCCCCAAAAGAAGGAAAAGCTGGTGGCCTGCCAGATGGACCTCCATGATTATATGCTGGCTGTGCCATGTCTGCAGATACACATGGGGACCCACAATGATCCAAGTCTAGCAGCCACACTGGGCACTGCTCTGAGCTGCGATGCTACTGCTCGGACTCCTCAACCACATAGCCAATTGGGATTCTTACTCTGACAATTTCTAATATTTTATATATAATTTCAGAGAGGAAGGGAGGTGGAGAGAGAGATAGAAACATCAATGATGAGAGAAAATCACTGATCGGCTCCCTCCTGCATGCCCCCCACTGGGGACTGAGCCCACAACCCAGGCATGTGCCCTGACCAGGAATCAAACCGTGACCTCCTGGTTCATAGGTCAATGCTCAACCACTGAGTCACACCAGCCGGCTAACTATTGCTATTCTTAATTGGTAATTGTACCATCATAAATGGGCTGCAAGTATAGCTCTCTCTTTATAATGGACTTTAATAGATCTCCTTGGATTTAGCCAGTGAGAGAGAGACAGAGAGTGAGAGAGAGGAAGTGAAAGAAAGGGAGAGAGAGAGATGTCCTGGGCTGAACACTGCCCAGAATCCTTTCCCCAACTGCTCAGAAACCTCTTGCTCCACAGCTGTTTCTTGTGTCACCTTCCCAAATGTCTACCAGCTACAGCCTTAATGTGGCCTACTCCGTGTCTTGTGGGAGTTTTGCTGATGATATGCTTCATGCTTATTTCCTGCGGGTTACATACTTCTGCTTTGCTTTCTTTCTTTGTTCTCCCCATTCACTTCTAGTCTCTTTCTTCCTTTTTCTCACTTACTGGTATGCCTCAGTTATACTGGGGACTCTCAAAATCAAAGATGTTCCTGAGCCCTAACTAAAAGCTCCAAGTGGTTGCTTCAGTGGCTCCAAGATGCTCTGTGGTCTTGCTTCTTCTGGCTGGATTTGGACTCTATGCTCACTTTCAGGCCACTTGTATGTTGTAGTCACTTTGGCAAAGACTGTAGATGTCACTCCGACATTGCCTCTACCCTTTCCATCTCATGCATGCCAACCTACTTCAACTGCAGCACCTGGCCCTGGTGCCTAGGGTTTTCCTCCAGCTGCTGGGCACACCTGGAGTGGGTCAGGTACTAGGAATTAACACCTTCCCCCCTCCCCAGGATAGCTCTTAAATCAATGACTAATGGGAAATAGAAGCTAAAGAACCCATTCCCTGCTTCTCCAGTAGGATAACTCAGTCAGAGGGATGAAGCTGCAGTTGCCACAATTTCATTAAATGTCTTGCCTTGCCTGTGAAATTTTTCTACTCCCCTAGCAGAATGCTGTCTCAGGATGTGCTTCTAATCTAGGGGAATCCGACTAAGGAAGGTTTTGAGCCAGAAATAAAGATATTGTGGGCAGATTGGCAGGACCAACAGATGCCCAGTGTGTATTGCATCTCTCATCATAAGGCTATGTGTAGACAGGGCATCTTTAAGAGAGCAAATCTAGACACAGACATCCAGGAAAGGGTGAAGAAAATGTACTGCTTTCTCTGCTCCTCTCCCTCTCCTTCCTTTTCTCTTCCTTCCCCTCCTTCCTCTTTCTTCACTGCCACCCACCTTTAGAGCATGACCCAAGACTCTAACAACTCAGCCCATTTTCCTTCCTTTATAGCTGTGCACTGACCTGGATGCTGGGGTCTGCCTCCCTTTTCTGCCCCGTGAAGCAGGCAGCACACCATCATCTGTGAGCACACCCCACAGTGCCAATCTTTGTCTCAGGACTATTGGAAGCAAGTCAGCAGAATTATTCACTGATGAAAGAATCTAGTCTTAGGAAAGAAATCTAATCAAACCTAGGCATTCCCCCTCCCCCCCATCAGATGATGGGAATTTCTTATCTGTCAGCTGTGTAAAGAAAGTAACTAACTCATTAATATTGGCAGAAGTGACATAAAGACTTGATATAGAGGCCAGTAAACATGCACACGACAGCAGTGATGGGGAGGGAGAAGGTGGCACCCATTCCTCCCTCCAAGCATATGGGAACCACACCGGGCTATAGAAACCAGTTTCTGCAGAAACCCCACATGGGTTCCAAGATGCACGGTGACTGGGGTATAGGTGACCTGAAGGGGTTTCTTGCTGCAGCAAAATCACAGCCATTGAGACTAACTGCTTGGCATCATAGCCCTCAAGGTATGGGATAAAGGAGAGATTGAAATACCCCTGAGAACTGTGAGAGTTCCACCTGGACCACTCCTCATGGAGCAGGTGGCATCTGATACCCACCCACCATGAGTGTCATTGCGGGGGAAGGGCAGTGTCCACTGACTTCCTTTTCTGCTCCCAGAATGAGCGTGGGGCCCGGAGCTGTAGGAGGGTGGGCTCCGCAGCAGCAGGGCTCCCTACCCATCTGCTTGGGGTGGGTCAGAGCGTGGGTGTCCTTGAACCTGAAGAGCTGGAGTAATGTCTTGCCCGCACGTTCTGCCGACACACTCAGGTTTCCCTGCCAGGTGGAATGATCTGTTTGTATGTCTTCATCGAGGGCAATTATTTTTTAGCACCTTGCTGGGCATGCTGGGTGATCTCATGAGCGCCTGTCTCGCTTGGAGAGAAAGTGAGAAAAGCAGCCTCCCTTCTCCTGACTCATCCAGAAACGCTCTCCTTTCTCTGGCACCTCACAGAGATGAGGAGCCTGCCTTTTCTCTTGAGAGGCACTGATTCACCGATAAAACTCACCGAGGAGGGTATTTTAAAAGAACCTCCCTTTTGAAGAGTCTTTCTTTTTTAGAGAAAAAATATCAGCTCTCCTATGTTCTTTTAAAGTTAAAAACAAATTGCATAAAACTTTATTCAATAAGTAAACTTAACACTAAAAATGTCTAGATGTTTAGATGTAAATAGTTGTGCAGGGGAAGAGGAAAAAGAGAGGAAAGGAAAAGAGGCAAAGGGCAGAGGACAAATCCTGGCAACAGAAAAGAATCCATGGAAAACAGGGAGACAGAGACAAAGGCCTCCTGGTTCTCCTGACCCCACTCACCGAGTTTGCAAATAAGTGAAGTGGCTTCTTCCATCTCCTTACTCCCCCCGCCCCCTGCACCTCCACCAGGCCCCACCTCAGACTGGGTCTCCTCTCCCACTGACCCTGCTCCTAAAGGCTTCTATGGGCCAGTGTGTCTCCTCAATCAGTGTGGATTTGACACTAACCCCTCCCTGTGCCCGCTCCGTCCATGTCCTCCATGGTGATGGGGCTGTGTCTGTGGGATACAGAGATTCCCTTACTGGTTCTGGTGTTTATTAACTGTCACATCTGAAGCACGTCCCTCACCCTCTTTGAGTTTTTACCTTTGCAAACTGGCAGTGATAATCGTTCTTAGCCAGCTTCCAACACTGGGGTCTGGAGTTTGTGTTGGGTGTATGTGTAGGGGTGTGTGCATGTCTGTGTATGTATGCTAAGAGATAAGGAACATGAAGACTCACTGTGAGCTATAAAATGATATACAATAGGAGTTATTGCTCTGGTTCTTCTTTCTCACTGTTACTTTTTTCTATCTGCTCGCTAATCTTTATCTTATCCCCTATGAATAGACCTTCCCCAAGGCTCATCTTTTGCTCTTTTCCATTTTTAAAATTTATTTTTAAAATATATTTTTATTGATTTCAAAGAGGAAGGGAGAGGGAGAGAGAGAGATAGAAATATCGATGAGAGAGAATCATTGATTGGCTGCCTCCTACACACCCCCTATTGGTGATCAAGCTCCAAACCCAGGCATGTACCCCTGACCAGAATCGAACCCAGGACCCTTCAGTCCGCAGGCCAACGCTCTATTCACTGAGCCAAACTGGCTAGGGCTTGCTCTTTTCAATTCTTAACTCTCCTTTACTTCCTCTCTCTTCTTTAGACTCAACCATCACCCATGGCAGGTGACTTGCCAGTGGCATGTCCAGCCCCATGCTCTCTCTGGAGCCCCGCACCAGGCTCTGCATGCCTCCGTGGGTAGGGTGCCTCAGCTTGCCCTCAGCAGGGCCTTCCTTCTAGAGAAGTGGGAACAACACTGTTTCTAGACAGACTCCGTTTCTAATCCTGCAATGACGTGGGTATGCCGCCTTGTAGTAATCCGAGTTTCAGTTTGCTTGCCCACAGAGTGGGACTAATGAAACCCACTGAGAAATAGGATGCGGTCTCACAGCGGTGAAATATTAAATGACAGTGCAGGGAGGTGGGGCTGAGAGGGTGCATCCGGGGCTAGAGATTCTGCAGATACTTCCAGGCGCCAGTGAGTGAGGGGGCAGCAGGGGGATGATGCTCCCTCCCACAGGCAGGGTGGCAGGATAGCAGGGTGGCAGGCCTGAGTCTAGCAAGCCGGCAAGATAGCAGAGAGGTTAAGAGCACAGACCCAGGAGACAAGTCTTGGCTTTACTACTTACTAGCTGTGTTGCTTTGGGAAACTTTCTTAACCACTCTGTGCCTCAGCCTTCTTGTCTATGAAATGGATTGCTGTGAGGATAATTCATCAGATCAGTTAGGCAAATTCATGTGTGTTGCTTACAACTGTGCATGAAGAAAATGCCATGTGAGTATTTTATTTAACAAAAGCGATGTTAGCTATTCGTGACATTATTTATCAAAAGTTGCACGTTCATGTTTTATTCAGGTTTTGGGAGCCCTGTGGCAGCTAGAAAACAAAGGGCCTGAGGACAGCGCCCCCAATCACAGGCCAAGCCTTGCTTCACCTGCCTTCCTGCCATAATTCTCTCTCTGAAGTGAGACCAGGCGGGTGCTCATCATCTCCACCCCGACCCCCCTCGGAGCCCGGTGTGAGCGCTGCACATGCACCCAGGCCAGTGATATCACTGGCTAGACAGGCGTGCTTGTGCGGGCACGGGGATGACGTGCAGGGAGGATGAAAGTGCCTCCAGGTCCCAGTTTCCCCTGCCCGGGTGACTCAGGCACATGGCATCATGGGTCACTCCCGGAACTGTGGCCAGGCAAGCAGGGGGAGGAGCTGGGGCCTGGAGAGAGGACAAAAGGGGGTCTGAGGACACAAAGATGGGATTGTGGAGGGGCTCACGCCCTGGGAAGGGCTGACATGGCCCAAAAGGCAGCGAGGGGAGATATGAGCAGAGTTTTAAGAGTAACCTCTCTGGCTCCTGGGTGGAAAACAGGGTGAGACGGGCCGTGAAGAGCACAGGCACAGAGCTGTTGTGGAAGGAAGATGCAGACCTGGGTCTAGGTGTTGGCCTCGGGGAGGATGGAGAGTCTTGTCTGGCAGGAGGACCCCAGAATCATGGATGAGAAAATGGGTTGTCAACTGTGACAAGCTTTACACCCATCATGGTGTTGCTTTGCATCTGGGACACTCCACAAGGAAAAAGGCAAACAGATTGGGTCCATGCCAGGAGCCAGCAGGCCCAGAGAGCAGGCAGATGTGGCCGTGCCTTTGAGGAGCTCGTATCTAAGCTGGGAAGGCAGGAACTCTGGCCAAGGAGGCCTGTACTTCCTGCCTCAGCCAGTTTCAGGCAAGAACCAGGAGGACATGAGCTTCCCCCAGGGAAGGGACCTCCATGCCAGGCCAGCCCGAGACTCTGCCCTCTCTACTCCTCACAGAGCACTGGGGTGACATGTAGGTTCACATCACAGTTACTGCCTCATCAAGACATTTGTCAGCTGGTTGCTTCACATGTAAAATGGGCTAATGATAGGAGAAGGAATAAGTTAGGTGATATACGGTATGTAAAGTTCTAAGCACAATATTGTCACATTCCAAAGTCTGGGCCCTTACTTCTACCCTCAAATATCTCATAAGACCTACTGTCCCTGGCCTTCCCTTTGGTTAGCAACCCAAAGAAGGAAAAAGTCATTCAGTTCCACGTGACCTTCTAAATGGAATCACCAAAGGAACAAAGTATGTTTCAGATCTAAATAACCCAGCCTAGCCGTGCTGGGGGAACACGGACACTACCTGGTTGCAGCCCTTCTTCGTGTGGCTGGGACACAGCAATGGGAAGCCTTCCATTCTGAGATATTCTTGCCCTATTTCCTGTACCTGTAAAGGGCTCAAATCAGTGTAATTTCCGGAGGCTGGGCTGCTGTCCAGCACCCAGCAACACTGTGCAAATAGGGTGTACCTTCTCTGACTCGTCCTTCTTGGTCTCCTTTTTCTAGGAGGAGCTGGAGCCATACTTTGCAGTGCCTCGTCACACAGTCCAAAGAGTGGCAGGTTACTACTCGTTCATTTATCCATCCACCTAGCCAGGCACTGGGGATACCACTGTAATAAGACAGACCATGGTCCTTGCCCTCTCAAGCTTAGTGAAATGTCATGAGATTTTGGGCAGGTAGACCAGAGCTCTCCTCCAGCCCCAGCGTTTACTACCCAGATGGTCTCTCTTGTCCCTAAACTCTCTGAGCCTCAGTTCCCTCGGCTGTCATATGTAATGATGCCTCCCTCATATGATTCAAGTGAGTGGAAGGATTTAATCAAATAAATGTGAAAGCACCTTGCTAACCATACAGAGCGTATCAATATTAATTTTTACAGTTAGCAATGTGACTATTACTATTAATATTATTGCTACACTTTTCCATTTGGGAAGTTTTCTCTGCCTTACCTGCTTATTCTGCCAGAATCTGAGTGAAAATTACTTTGCTCAGCAGGCTCTGATAATAGTGATTGATCTACTCTGGATCATTAGCCTACTTGTTTTTTAGATATAAATTCACACACTACACAATTCACCCACTTACAGTACACAACTCAGTGTTTTGTAGTACATTTGCAGGGTTGTATAACCATCACCAAATCTATAATATGTGGTCTTTTGAGTCTGACTTCATTCACTTAGCTTAATGCTTCCAAAGTTCATCCACCTGGTGTTTCATTTCTTTTATTGCTAATACTATTCTATTACATAGAGAAAACACATTTTATTTATCCAACCACCAGTTGATTAGATATTGGGTTATTTATGCTTTTGGGCTACCATAAAAAATGCTGCCGTGGAACATTTTGTGTAGAAGTTTCTATATAGACATCTGTTTTGATTTCTCATAGGTTTATACCTAGGAGTGGAATTGCTGGGTCACGTGGTAGCTCTATGTTTAGTATTTTGAGGAACTGCCAAACTGTTTTTCAAAGCAGCTGCATCATTTTACATTCCCACAGATCATGTACAAGTGTTCCAGTTTCCACACACCCTCACCAATACTTGTTATCATCTGTCTTTTTTATTATAGTCAGCCTAGTAGATGTGAAGTGATATCTCACTGTTGTTTTCATTTGTAGCTCCCTAATGGCTAGTGATATTGTGCATCTTTTCATGTGCATATTGGCCACTTGCATATCTTATTTGGAGAAGTGTCTCTTCAAGTCTATTTGTCTATTCACCCATTTTTAAATTGTGTCAGTTACATTTTTATTATGAGTAAGGGGAGTTCTTTATGTATTTTGGATACAAGTCTTTTATCAAATACAGGATGGGGCAAAATAGGTTTATAGTTGTTCACGTGGAAAATAATATAAAATTAATAAATAATGATACCAGAATAAACTCTGTGTTTTATTTACTCACAACTATAAACCTACTTTTGCTCCAGCCTGTATCTATTTGCAAATATTTTCTCCCATTCTGTGCGTTATCTTTTCACTTTCTTGATGATGTTGATATTTAAATTTTGATACAACATATTTTTTCTCTTGTTTTTTTCTGCTTTTGGAATCATACAAGGTCTACTTCTTAAATGTGCTCTGCTTTTAAAACATGTCTATTATTTAAATAAAACTTTTATGTTAAATATCAAGCACTAATTCCAAATCAGGAAAAAATATCAATGTACCATCACTACAACTTTAAATAAGTTACAATAACTGAATAAACCATTTGAAGCCTTCTTGCTATGAAAGAAATGGGGAAAGGATGGGGTTTCAAGCTGGCAGGATGGCAGTTGGGGTGAGCAGAAAGAGGCATGGGAGCTGGCTGGTGAAGAACTGGGGGCCTGGAACATTCCAGGCAGAGGTGGCAATATGTTCAAAGGTCCTGGGGTCCTGTCACACCTCTTAAAGAGCTCCACCATCCCTACAGGCCTTCTCAAGTGGGAAGAGGAAGGTGAAAAAGGTAGTCTAGGAATCCAGTCCTAGCCTTGCTTGACCCTTGGATACAGATGCAGGACACCTAACAGCCTTGCTTCATTTCTTAACATTTCAGCCCCAGGCCTTTTTCTCTCTTATAGTTGGTCCCCCTGCAAGTATTTTACATTGGGCTGACATAAAGTAGATGCTCAGTAAATATTTGTGGAATGAATGAAGAATCATAGGAACTGGAAATCCCACTAGAACAGTGGTTCTCAACCTTCCTAATGCCGTGACCCTTTAATACAGTTCCTCATGTTGTGGTGACCCCCAATTTCATTGTTACAAATTGAACATAATTAAAGCATAGTGATTAATCACAAAAACAATATGTAATTATATATGTGTTTTCCGATGGTCTTAGGCGACCCCTGTGAAAGGGTCGTTCGACCCCCCAAAGGGTTGAGAACCGCTGCACTAGAATGACCCATTTTTTCAGAGGGGTTTGATTTCAGGATCCTCATGGAACCAGAATAATATAAAAAGGTCACTTCTCCATAGACAGAGGAGAAAATGAGCATCCTTTCTGTTTACGAGATGATTTTAGTATCTCAGGACCTGCTCTGCCATAGGAACTAACAGGAATGTCAGGACAGGCAGGGAGAATGTGCAGGCAGCATGAGGAGCATGCTCAAGAGGTCAGCATTTCAGGGTGGCAGGCAGAAAGATATATCATCAGGTATTGGCTCATGCAATTATGGAGGCTGAGCAATCCCACGATGTCTGTCTGCAAGCTGGGGGTCCAGGAAATCAGTGGTGGTTTTTGAAGGCCTGAGCCAGAGAGCCATGGTATAGATTCCAACCCAAGTCTGAAGGCCTGAGAAGCAGGAGCACTGCTAGCAGAAGATCTACGTTTCAGCTCAGAGAGTGGGACAGAGAGTAAAGACAACGTTCCTCCACCTTTTTTTCTATTCAGACCTTCAGCAGTTGGATGATACCCACTCACCTTGGGGAAGGCAATCTGCTTTAGTCAGTCTACAGAGTCCAATGTTAGTCTTTTCCAGAAACACCCTCGCAGACACACCCAGAAGCAATGTTGAACCAACTATCTGGACATCACCGTGTCCCGTCAAGTTGACATGCAAAATTAACTATCACACAGGGGCATCTCACAGAGAACAAGGGTGACTGCAGGGCACTCTCTTGATTTTTGATGATGGCAACCCAACCGAGAGGCTAGGGGAGGGTATTCTTAGGTTGCAGAAGTCCATGGCGAGAACTCAGGATGGGATCCAGGTGAGAACCCTACAGAGTCAGGAGGGTCAAGGCACTCAGGGAAACAGGCAGGGTTACTTCTCCAGCAGGGCATGGATGATGAGGGCATGAGGGCAGGAGTCTTCTGCAGACAATAGTGCTGCACAGTTGCTCAATGTCATAGTCCAGGCTATTGATTACCTATAGTAGGAGTAGGTGCCATTGCTATGTCAGCTGTGCTGTGGCCCAAGAGGCTTCCTGGACTCATATTCTGAATGAAGCCTCCTAATGTTTGTAAAGTATAATTGAAGACCTATAAATAGAGATTAGTATAGGTTGGTTTGGACTGATTGCCTTTCTCCTCATTTGGGTCAAGTTTTCCTGCTTCTTTACATTCCTGAAAGTTTTTTATTGCATGCCAGACATTGTGAGTTTTATCATGTTGGGTGTAGGATATTTTTATATTCCTATAAATATTCTTGAGCTTTGTTCTAAATTACAGTTAGTTTCTTGGAAACAGTTTGATCCTTTCAGGTCTTGCTTTTATGATTCATACGATGGGTTCAGAGCAATACTAGATATAATTATTCTTTACTACTGAGGCAAGATCTTTGAGAGTGTTATGCTCAATGACCCATGAATTATACATATTTCCTCTGTGGCTGACGAGAACAGGCCTATTCCTGGTCCCAAGTGTGCACTGGGAACTTTAATATTTTTGAATGGTTCTTTCTCCAACTTTTGGTAGTTTTCTCACACATATATGCTGATCATGTCCTGCTAACACTTGAGTGGGGCTCTCTGCAGATCTGAGGAGTTTTCTCTCTATGCAGCTCTCCCCTCTGTGGTGCTTTGGCCTGTACTGCATATTCTATCTGCCCTAGTCTCCCTGCTCTCTCACACCATCTCCTCAACTCCGGAAGTCTGCTGGGCCTTGCCCGGATTCCCCCTCTCTGAGCAATGGCTGGGAAACTCTCTCAAGGCAGTGAGCTTGGCAAGCACTGGGCCCACCACGTTTGTTTCTCATACCTCAGGGATTTCTGTATTTTACTGTCTGCTATCTTTGTCTCCAAAACATTTATTTTATCTAGTTTGTCTTTTTATAGTTGTGCCGTTTGTTGTTGTTGTTTCGGGGTATATCCAGTCCCTATTATTCCATCTTGGTACAAAGTGGGGTCTCTCTCCATTTTTTCTCCCTTTCTCTACAATGAGATTTGTGTAGGAAGATTTTTTAAAGACATTACCTATAAGATGTCAAAATGATCACATCGTTCTCCATTGGCCCAGATCACCTTACTAATCTGACTTCATTTTATTAAAAACAAACAAAAAAACACCTCTTGATTCTTCTGGAAGCTTGAGGATTTTTTAAAAGGTACATGACACTTGGCCACTGACTTCCAGAAACTCACAATCTGATGAGGCTGTGGCTGTACTAATAAATAACTCCAGCAAGACTAACTACTCTGTCATCCTAACTGTTGACAAACTGATGTGGCAGCCCGAGGGCTGAGAGAAGAGTGGGGTGGGGCCTGAAAGGGGCACACAACCCAGCGTATTCATCCCTAAATTGGAGATTTCAAAAGACTCACTGATAAACGGAGAGTCATAAATTTATGTGTGATGTTTATCTTCAGAGATTTAGGGCAGCAGCTTGAAAGACGCTAATATAGATGCAATCTTAGTTTCAGTCCAAAATGGCAGCTGGGTTTGGTGCACCTGAGATTAAAGTCTTCCTGGGGCCCCTGAAAGTGCCATCAATGTTCTTGCCTGCAGGTCACTGCAGGCTGGTGGCTCAGAGGCCTCACTGAGCTGCAGGTGGCAACGTCACCATGTGAGGGCAGTAGGTTTGGGGGGAAGACAGCCTTGGGTGGAAATCCCAACATTGCTGTTTACTTTTTCTGTGAACTGGAGCAAATTAATTGTTCTCTCCGACTCAATTCCCCCAGGCTATGTTTTTCTATTGAAACCACCACATCTCGTGTGATAAAGTAACATCAGTAATAACTCCCTTTTAAAAATCACAAATCATCTACCTTCTGTTAATAGTCCTCCCCCACACAGTAGTATAAAATTGTTTAGCTTTCAGCTTTTTTATTTGCAAAGCATTTCATGCTTGCCAGGCTCAGGCATCTTGGCTGATTTTGTATGTCCCCCCAAATCTCTGAAATCTTTTACTTGCGGACTTGGCCTGGGTTACTTCTAGTGATGGTTGCTCTCATGTGTGCTATTTCCATCTTCCTTTGGGAGGTAACCTGTTTGCAAAGACTGACTGGACAGATCTTCATTACAGTGTTTATTACATTGCTTTGGAATTATTTGCTATTTTCCCTGGCTGCCCCACTGGAAGATAAAACCCTTAAAAGTTAGAACTAAGTATTATTCATCTTGGTATGGCAAACACCTGCTCTATTGAAGAAAACATAGTGGGTCCTTTTTGAAATAACAAATAAACAATGAATGGACATGATATCTGGAAAGGATACACCTGAAATGGATCAGAAGTTGGAAACTAGCAAGCTAAGAGCCCTACTGGGAATAATTAAGTGAGGTTAGAGCCCGAAGAACATGTAGGACATCCTTTCTGGAAAGCAGCTCAGAGAAAAGCAGTGTGGTAGAGAGGAAATAGCATAGACTCCACTATCAGATGGACTTCAGCAGAAATCCTAGATGTTCAATGGCTAAAATGTGTGACCTTGGACAAGTTATTAAACCTGAGATTTAGTTTTACTTAAAAAGTAAAAAGGGATAAATAATAATAATAATAACAATACTGTGATCATCATTAGTGCTCATCACTGAATATTTCTTGCTCTTCTTCAGGTACTTGGTCAGACTGCACTTCCCTTCTCCCTTATTTCCAAGCATGGCCATACAATTGAATTTGGCCTTTAAAATATGGGAGCCTTTAAATTAGTGCAAGATTTGCCACTGTTCATTTCTCTTACCTAAAAGGTTGGGAATGTTCCAGAGGTGAAGTCTCCACCAGCTGGGTGGTTTGAGTAAGTGAGCATGAATTGCAACAGAGCCCTCACTGACCTAAAGAAATAACCTTTCTCATATCTCAGGGATTTCTGTATTTTATTGTCTGCTATCATTGTCTCCAAAACTTTTATTTTATATATTTTGTTTTTTTATAGTTGTGCCTTTTGTTGTTGTTGCTGTTGTTGTTTCAGGATATATCCAGTCCCTATTATTCCATTTTGGTCCAAAGTGGGGTCTCTTCCCAACCAATGACCTTGTTGTTTTAAGCCAGTAAGATTTTGGGATTGTTTGTTACCACAGCATAACCAAGCTCATTCTTACTGATAGAAATATTGATAGGTTGTTGAAATTATTAAGTGAGATGCTTTTTAAATGTCTTGTCAATTTTACGTCCTTGGGAGCTTGACATTTTTGGGTTGAAAAGTATTTAAAAAGTTATGTTATTTAGTTTGGCTATGGGAATCTTATTGGTAAGGCAATAACATTGTGAAGTCTACCAATAAGAGAACTCTGAGCCTCAATAATTCTCCATTACTTGAGGTGCTTACAGCCTTGTTAGAAAAAAAAATCACACACACACACACACACACACACACACACACACACACACACACGTAATGATCAAGATAGTATATACTAGAATGGATACCTCGTCGTTGGCAATCAGTAGTCAGCAAGAGCTAATAAAGTGTGAAATGTGTGGCAAAGGGAGTTAGTAAATGGAGACCAGTTGTAACCAGAGGAAATGGAGAAGGGAGTTTGAGAGAAATCTGGAAGAAAGGTTGGGTATGAACAGATGGAGGATAGAAAAGACTATACATTTCAAGAAACTATAAACTACATCTAAAACATCTAAGTCTTGCTTTTCTTGTTGCAATCCTTCAATAAGAAATTGTATCTGAATATGAAAAGCTGCATTTTTACTTCTCTTTCCAGGGAGTATAATATCATCACAATAACATGACCTAGCACAGTTCTTGGCACATAGTAGAGACTCAATAAATACTTATTGATTCAATGTATAAATGGACAGGTGATTGGGCTTTACAGAAAGACAGACCTGGGTTCAAATCTCAGATCCTCTCTCTTACCGTGTGACTTTACAAAGGTTACTTATCATTCCTTGGTTTACTTGCTACATCTGAGCATAGTTTCGTGTTTAAACGTGTCACAGTACAGCACAACTCTGATCCACGACACTCCAGAGCTCCTCTGCATTCAGCTAAGCTCTTGTCAGCTGAGGCTCTATCTCAGTGTCTCCTCCTTGGGAACCCAACCTGCAACACCCCTCATTCCCTCTCTCCTCTTTCCGTACACTGCACTGTGGTGCTCTTTTTACAATGTAAATTGAATAATGTCACCCTCCCACTTAGAACTCCTCAATACTGCCCCATTACTTTTGGGCTAAAGTCCAAAATCTTGAATCCAGATATTTGCCCCTTCCAACCATTCCCTTCTCATCTCACACTCCTTCCCCCCTCAGCCGCACTGGCTCTATTAGTTTCCTGGAGGCTAAAAAACTTCCACAGACTGGGTGGCTTAAACAACAAGTTGATTCCCAGTGCAGGTGAGACCTGAGGCTAGAAGTCCACAAATAAGGTGTTGGTAGGGCCATGCTTCCTCTGAGGACTGTAAGAGAATCCTTCCTTGCTTCTTCCCAGCTTTTGGTGGTGTGCTGGCAACCTTGGGCATTCCTCCGTTATAGCTGCATCACTCCGATCCACCATCATCACAGGGCACTCTTGCTGTGTCTGACTTCACATGGCTTTCTTGTGAGGACAGCAGTCATTGGATTAGGGTCCCACTCCACTCCAGTGTGACCTCATCTTAACTAATTGCATCTGCCACAACCTATTTCTAAATAAGGTCATATTCTGAGGTATAGGGATTAGGAGTTCAACACATCTTTTTTTCAACATACCTTTGTTTGAGAGACAAAATTCAGCCCATAGCCCCGGCATTCATTCAGTCCCTGAAACAAGACACACTCGTCTCACTTCAGGTCTTTTGTGTATCCTGTCCACAATTCCCCCGTTAGCTATCAGTCCTTCATCGTCTCAATCTCAGTTAAAACCTCATTCTCCTTGGGCAAATTTTTCAATCCCACACACCCTCAAGTTAGGTCAGCATTTCCTACTCACAACACCATGCATTTTCTTTCACAGCATTTATCACCACTTTTAATTATGCATTTGTTTGAGTATATTTTTTTTAAAGTGGCTGTCTCTTCCACTAGCCCATAAGCTCCATGAGAGCAAAAACTGTGTCTTGCATATTCTTGTATTTCCAATGCTGAGCATGGTCCCTAGCACACAGTAGGTGCATAATAAATATGTATTAAATTAGTGATTTCAGAAATCTTTTATTGGACTAGTAGATGTTATTCCTTCTTATGCATTTGAAGTCTTAGGTGTCCCTGTTTCTAGGAGATATGGTGTCCCTTGATACAGATAACACAATGACTTGCTGAGGAAATGGGGAAGATAAAAGAGTAAGTCCCAGTGAATGGTGCTTAAAGTTCACACTCAAGATATTCCTTTAAGAGAGAGCATACTTCTAGCAGACAGTACTTTCTTCCAGGCTCCAGTTGCAAGTCTTTGCTACCAATATAGAAAGCAGGCAAGGATTATATGACTCTCTTGAATTGTGAACTTAACTGCAATCAGGACTCTGCGAAATCTCAGTCTTCTCCCTGGGACCATGCCAGAAAGTTTAATGAATAACAAGTAGTATGCGATTCCTTAAACATTCCTCCTAGAGAAGAGAGGGTATCTCATTCATCCAGGTGATACTCTGGAAGGCAGGGCAGTGGAAACCATCCAAATACAGGAAACTAACTATTTAGAGAAGGCTGAGGTTTGGAGAGGTGGAGAAGAAAGTCTAGCTAAGATGTCATTGAACTATACCTATTAGATGAAGGGTGACTGCTGGTCAGCTGGCTATTTCTTGAGTAGAGAGGAGTGAGTAGCTCTTATCTGATGAGGCCCTATTTCAGCTATTTGTGTGCTATGCTTCCTGAAGCTTCCTTTCCCCCTTCCTTTGGGTGCGGTACTTTTCCCTCTTGTATTTCCACTCAGGGAATCTATCTCCTATCATGAGCTACAGCCATTGTCATCCTTCCTTGACTGGGACCAAGATTTATCAGGCTGACCGGGGCAAAGACACTTCCCAGCTGGAGGTTCCCTCATAGCACAATAATTAATATTGTGAATTCTTTAAGATTGTTTTCTTCCTTACCTTCCCAAGTACATGACCTTTATCATAGAATGCCTCAGGAAGATTAGATTTTATGGCAGAAAGAATGTAAAAAGAATTACCAAGGTAGTAATTAGCTCTGGCAATCACAATTTAGGCAGCAGGATAATAGCTTTACACCCAAGGCTACTGTTTTGAGAGATGGTTTGCCAAATTCTTTGGTCTCCCTCTTTGGGGGTCAGCCTGGAAGATCTGGTTCAGAGAGTGCTTTTATGGGTAGAGAAGGTACCCTTGCCTATGGGAGCTGTTGCACTCTCTGGGAGAAGAAATGGAGCAGAAGTAAAAGACGAGTCCTCCACTTTCTATCACAGGAAATTGTGGGAGGCAGAAGGAGTAGTGGAGGCAAGAGAACAAGGCTGTTGGTTGTGTTGGTTCCTGTTTGGCAGGCCAAGGGGGAGATGTGTTGGATAAGTCCAGGTTAGCCAAGAAGCCTGACCACTCTGTTCTGCAACCCATGGAAGATATGGGGGAGAAAGCTAATTCCCAAGCTGTTTACACTGAGCCGGGGGACCACTCCTCAACACAGTGGCTCAGTAGTGAGACAGAGGCAGGCCCTGTGGTTCAACTTTCCTAAGTCATCTTTGCTTCCAGGGTCATAGAGACATACCTGAGAGTGCAGTAAAGGAACTTGCCAGAAGGATCACCATGCCAAGGGTGAGGGATCTCAATGCCCAAGGCTACTGAGTGAAATACTCAGGCCAAACGGGAGTCTCATCAGAGAGTTTCTGATGCCCGAGAAAGCTCAGGTCAGGATGAGCCCACAGAGACACTAGGAGTTGGGTGTGGGGTAGCCACAGAGACTCAATCTTCCCCATGATCACAAGGTTGCATAAACCAATCCTCAAACACATGTCTGGACACATCTTTGGGAACAAAAGAGATGAAGGGAAAACATTTTCTGAGAGACTGAGCAATTTTATCCAAGAGAGGTTAATCTAAATAAATGTTAATCTTGGGTTTCGTTGAATTAAGCTTGAAAGTGAGCACATAGATTTTCTTTTTGCTAACCAGCTGGGTGTGGGCTTGGGAAGAAAGCTGTATGACATATGGAAAACAATGAAGTATGACTTCTTAGTGCATCCAAGTTAGAGTGTGAAGTTAATATTCTGCCTCTGACACACAGAAATAAAGGAACCGTGAAATCACATGTCAAAAGTCTCAGCAATGTTTTAAAACCCCAAGCAGTCAGTTGTTGTGGGGTCAGATGGTCACATTCCAAAGGCCCCCACAAACAGGGCTGACTGAAGCTTCCACAGCTGCACGAAAACATAGGAAGAAATTAAAGGAGTTCCTAGGATGGTGGGTTCCTCCCACAATTATTCTGTTCTCCACTTGAGGGAGAGGTGTCCACTCTCCACCTTCAGTCAGCCCCACCCTCTAATGGTCAGATAATCTACTCCTGGAGGACACCAGGTGATGTCCATGGAGATGGGACCTGTCCATTCACTCCCCCTCTTTGGCAATATCTGTGAGGGGTTATGTCATCAAAAATATGTTTGAAATGACCAAACAATATATGACAATCCATGCTACAAAAATGTTTACTTAAGCATAAATATTGTTATAGTCAGAAAAAACTAGTATATGATTAAAACAGCCTCATGGATCTGATGATTACTACCTGTCCCTCCCCACTAGGACAAGCTATAGTGACTTGAGCAGTCTCTTCCCTGCTTCTGCTCTAGATTCCCTTCTTTCATCATCCATGTGATTCTCCATGGATCTCCTCCTGCATGCCATGCTGGGCCACATTCCATCGTGACCCTGGCTGGTCACATGGGCCCAAGGTTCATCACATCTGGGCTGAAGCAATTATACTCAGCAAGCTCTTTGTCCTTCCACCTGCAAAGTTTCATCTTCCACAAATCTGTCCATCCCTTTTTAGTATCTATTTGTACAACAGCTTCTCCAATGAAAACCCACTTGGTCAAGTGCCTATTGCCAAAGGTCAGTGAATGTCTGTTTTTCATCAGTGCTGAGCACAGCCTTCTTCAATGCTGGTGGGAGAGGACAACTCCCAGGCCAGGAGCCTATGCTCCCCCTACCCATTATTCACATGTTTTTACTCTAAATCCTGCCTGTGCCACACTAGTAATTTGACCACTTGCTCCCTCAATAGTTTTTTTTTTCCTGCTTAGTTCTGTAATTCTTTCTACACATGCACACTTACTCAGCTTCCTATTAGCAATTCAGAGCATTCAACATCACCAGAAAAGTCTACAAAAGTACAACCTAACTCTATGAAAAATTCCTTGAGGACAGGGATGTTGCTTTATACTTCTTTTAATTCCCTCAGGGCCAAGCAAAAAAGTTACTCCTTTGATTTGAGATGACTTCCCATCCAATTAATATTTGAAACCCAACTAGTGTTTAGTAAATGTTTGTAATAGGCCTAAGCCTTTCTTGTACATTCTCTCATTTAGTCTTCACAACAACCTTGGGGATATTCTCAGACTTACAGAAAAAAAGGATTCAGGGCAGTCAAGTGACTTGCTAGAAGGTGGCAACCCTAAAATCAGAATATGTTTTCCTCCTGCTTTGGAGTACAGAGCTACTTCTAAATCACAGCTGCGTCTCCAGAGGGGCTTGAGATTAGCAGACTTGCCCAATTAAGAGGAAGTCCTTGATGTGGAGAAAGAAGAACCTGCTACATGGAGCAGGGCCTGAAGGACTCAGCACAGACAGGCACCAGCCCAGCAGGTTCCCAGGTCTCTGACTGTTAGAGAACTGGCCACAAAGTAGTCTTTGATGCATATGCAAGGCAATCGGGGGCCATCTCACCACTCCTGCTAAGGTTGGGACAAAGGAGGATAAAGGCTAGCGTGGCAGAGTCTTCTCACCCATGAGGCCCAGGCTAATAGCTTCAGCATTAGTCCTTTTCATTAGGAGGGTAATACGGAATCCAGTCTTCCCAATACAAGGAGGTTGTGGTGGGAGTGACAAGTGAGACACCCTGCCTGTTTTTGACCATGATCATGCAGAGCCCCAGGTACCATTCCTTGAGCAAGCAATGGAGTCAGCCATGTTATCCAACCAGAAGTCGATGGGCCAGGAACAGTGGGACCCAAGTAGGTCTATCCTGTCCCGAGTTGCATGAGAGCTGGGACCTTGAATATCTTATTCACTGCTGTGGCCCAATGTCTTGACTGTGCCTGCCATATAGTAGGCACCAACAGACATTGTTGAACAGATGATCAGACAGATGAGCAAAAGAACCAAGAGACATGGTGCATCTTTAAAAAAAATTTTTTTCAATTACATTTTACATTCAATATTATTTTGTATTAGCTTCAGGTGTACAGCATAGTGTTTAGACAATCATATACTTTGCAAAGTGTTCCCCCTGATATTTCCAGGACCCACCTGGCACCATCCATGGGTTATTACAGTATTATTGACTATTATTTCCTATACTGTACTTTACATCCCCATGACTGTTTTATCATTACACCAATCTGTACTTCTCAATCCCTTCATCCTTTTTTACCCAGCCCCCCAACACTCCTCTCCTCTGGCAACCATCAGTCTGTTTTCTGTATCTATGCGTTTGCTTCTGTTTTGTTTGCTTATTTATATTGTTTGCACAAAATTCCATCTGCATGGATGACCTACACACAGGCCTTCTATTTTTAAAGGCTTCACCTTACATCTTGCCAGCTCCAATCCCTTCTTCAACACATACTGTTTCCTGAAAAAACATCTCTGAAGGATCTCTAAGCATTGCCCTTATGCTGGCACCTTCTTTACCAAAGGCAAGAAAAACTTGTCCATCAAGTTTCTCTTAGTTTGAGCAGAGGCTACAGCTTCAGAACCATGGCTCTCACCAGCAATGGAGCCCTTTCTGTTTGATACTACTCTCAAAAGTTGGAGAGGCAGAAGCCATGCTAGGATCTGGGCTGGGTCTCCCAGCCTCAAGTCGCTGAGGAAAGCCCTGCTCTGAGGCCCTGGTGGACACCCAAGAGAGACCATCACTCCCTCTGGACTCTGACAACTCTCATCTACACTCCCACATGGTTCTTTGTCCGAGGGAATCTGTAGTATGTGTGGCCAAGAGAATCACTTGATATTTGACCCCAGGAAAATTTCTTAACTAGGCTAAGCCTCAGTTTTCTTTATCTATAAAATTAGAGTAACACTAGTATGAGCCTCAAAGGATCATTATGAGGACTAAATAAGAGAATATATATACACAAAGTGTTTAGCATAGTGCTTAGCATTATTATTCCTGTTTGGTATGAATGATTTGCTGTAAAAAATAAACAAACACAACCCATAATCTGAAATAAATGGAAAAAGCTCACTCATCACTATTATTAATTCATTCATCAAAGATTGCCTCAGGTACTACGTTAGTCCTGGATGGGACAGGGAAGGTCTGAAGAACATCTGAATTGAGTCTTTACGTTCTCTGGGCCTTCACTTATGTTGAACCCTGGAGTGAATCACATATTCTGTTTGCCTGTCTCACGTTTAGTTCCAAAACGCAGTCAAATGGAACCTCCTCCAGGATGCTTTCCCTGACTGGACACATTCCAGGCTGGATTGTTTGGAAGACTAGTTCTGAGATTACATGGAGGACATTTATAAGGGAGTGCTCTTGAAATTGTTGCCTGTAAAAGGGAGCAGAAGAAAGCAGATTGGGTAGAGGGAGAGGTTGGGCAGCAATGCAGACCCAACAAAGGCCTCAGCAACCCCACAGACCTGTCCCAAATTGCAAAGAGCGGGCCAGGTCTTTGTACTCCCAAGTTGAATCAGTCACTGGATGCAGGCTGCCTCTGGGAGGTATGACCTTGGAAGAGACTGTTACCTTCAGCCAAGATAATCCCCAGTGAGGGCTGGCAGCTGTCGGTGACCTGGAAGTACTCCCTGCATCTGGGGAATGCGTCCTTCCTGCCCTAAAGGAGGTTTGGGCAGTGCGATATAGCATCCACTGCATACTGCAGCCTGGATTGTATCAGTGCTAAAGAGATGCTGAGTTCCATTGGCTTGACTCCTATCTCTCAACTGGTATATTACATGGTGAGAAAAGAGGAAAGGACTTTATTGGGCCCCTAAACTCTCTACCCCATTAAAATCGGTTTTATATGGATTGGGAGGTTGTCCTCTAGTACACAGCTCTGAGTCTTTTCTTCATTGCTAAGTATCCTTGCTGTCAAGGCTAGAAGTCAACAAATATAGGGGGATTGATGATAAATGTAATGAGTAAAAAAAGTAACGTAATAATCATGGAACAATAGCCGAGGAGTTGGAGACAGGACAGCAACTGAGCTTACCTCCCGATTGGCCTGGGACTGGTTTGAGACAATTTTGATGCTTCTCCTGTTTTTTTGAAGAGAAAAGAGGGCAGGCAGATTTCAGCCTCACCTGCAAGAGCAAGGAGTTGTTCCCTTGGGCTGTCAGATAGATCTGCTGCCATTATCAGTTTGGCACAATCTATCTTAACAAAATGTAGCTGGTGGTTCTGCTGTCTGTTGGCATGCTCCAACAAAGCCAATTTGGAGACATATTGAGCATAAATGCCTACTGGAATGAATTCTGGGACCACACGGTGGATTTGCAAACATGTTCTCAATTAAAGGCGGCTCTCAGGAAACTGCAGCTGCCTTCCCACCCTGGAAAGAAAATACCCAAAAGGCCAACTCCAAACTGAGAACTGAACTTGTATTTCAGGCTCATAACAGATTTTTATCAAGGGTTTACAAGTCCCCAGGATATTTTCAGATTCCTCATTAATAACTCATGAAAACTTTTATGAATTTTAAGAACTATAAACAAGTCCTAAACTCACTTTAAGAGTTTTATTGTAATGGCACAGGTGGAGCAATTCTGAAGCTATTGTGTATGTATTACAGGGTTGAGAAGTGAGTGAATATATTCATGTTGAGGTTTTCACTATGGAAGAATATGAATTGATAAACATATGAGGTAATGGATGTGTTAATTAACCAGATGGTGGGAATCCTTTCATAATGCATATATATGTCGTCACCATAATGTACACTTTAAATATCTTACAGTTTTGTTTGTTGATTGTACCTCAATAAAACTGATAAGAAAAAATAAAAAATATGGATTGGTAAAGGCAAGAAAGAATCCCATGGAATGAAAATGGAGATACCAGTGTAAACTCATGATGTCTAAAACATCTGTGTGTGTGCATATGCATGTTTTATGTGCACATATGTATGCATAGTGTGTATATTCCCTAAGTCTCTCTACAAAAAGGGCCAAGAAGCACACAGATACACCCCTAATGAGCACACCTATGGCTAAGAACATTCCCCACTAAGAGAAAACAGGCTTGTCAGAGAAATGGCTAATACCAGGTTGAGGCCAGGTAAGGACAAAATGAGCCTAGAACATCTTATTATGCAAGGAATGAGAGGAAGGGAGGGAAGGAGGGAGGGCATAACTAAACCATTGGGGCATGCCACAAGGACACAGGAGCCAGAATAGAGAGACTCCCACTGGCCAAAACAATTACGTATGCTAATGAATTATAAAGCATTAAGAAAACACAATAATTTGTACTTCCTTACCAATAAAGACTAGATAAATAAATAAATGGAGAAGGGAGGGCTCTAGCTTACAGAAAAATGCCAAGGACCAGCTGGTAAATGTGCAGGGAGGGTTGTAGTTGAAAAATACTCATTTTGCAACCATCATGATAAAGATAGTTAGGCAGGAACCATGGATGGAAGCTAAATCCAGGAGGAAATTTTGACTAAGAGCAGAAAATTTGAACCATCTTAAAATGTCTCTCCCACAAATTGCTTATTAGTTACAAGGAATAAAAGATAATAATTATAGAGTGGAGAAATCAAGCAACACCTTGACTGAGTAATCAAAATTAACATCACCAATAAGGACAGATGGGCATCATGAGTTTCAGATGTGACACCCTGAGAAGGACACAATGTCGCCTATATAGTGTTCTGGCCAAGAATAGATAACTTGATTCTAATTATGAGGAAACATCAAATAAACCTAAAATGAAGACCATTCAAAGGGGGAAAGGATTGAATTCTCCCAAAATTTCAATATCATAAAAAGCAAAGAACAGATAAGGAAACATGGATAAGGAAGACCAGAGACCAAAGAAAGATAATACCAAGTGTCCAGGAGGAGATACAGAAACTGGGACCCTCATACATGGTTGAGAGAATGTAAAATGTCACAGCTTCTTTGAAAAACATGTAACTCAGCAATTCCATTGCTAATACTCAAGAGAAATGTGAATATATGCCCATATAAAAGCTTGCACATGAATATCCAGAGCAGCACTATTTATAATGGCCAAAAAGTGTATAATAGACAAATGCCTATGAATTGATGAATAGACAAATATAATGTGGTACATACAATGGGTTATTACTTGGCAGTAGAAAAGAATGAAGCATTGATACATGCAACATGGGTGACCCTTAAAAACATTTCTCTAAGTGGAATAAGCTAGTCACAAAAGACCACATACTATATGATTCCATTATATGAAATGGCCAGAACAGGTACATCTATAAGGACAAGAAGCAGATTAGTGATTGCCTAGGACTAGGAAAGGGGGGGGGTGTTAACAGATGAAGGGTTTATTTGGGGCAATAACAATGTCTAAACTTTAGTTGTGGTGATGGTTCCATGATTCTGTGACTATACTAAAAATCATTAAACTGTATGCTTTAAATGGATGAATTTTATGGTATGTGAATTATTTCTCAGTAAAGGTGGTTTTAAAAGTCTAATGTTTATTCAATGCCTGGGTAGCAACAATATTTAGTAGTATGATTTATCTTTATAAAGAATGATTTTTTAAAATGAAGAAATAAAACACACTATGTGCAAACACACACAGAGATGGATGGATGGATTGAGAAGCATGGAGGCCATTTGTGACCTTGGAAGGATAAGCTTTACTGGAGAAAGAAAGGCAGAGGGCAGACTGGACTGGGTCAGAGGAATGGAAAGTGAGGAAGTAGAGAGCATTTGTAGTGTGGACAGCTCTCAAGGAGCTTCCCTGAAGGAAAGCAGAGAGATAGAATAAGAGCTAGTGGCATGTGGGGGCTGGAGAAGATTATTTTTTTAAAAAAAACAATGGGTATATTTGAGTCATAATTCCAGACCCATACACTGCATTTGGTTGCTATGTCTCTTAAAACTCTTTAGAGTTTCTCTTTCCCAAGCCCCTACCTTAATTTTTCATGCCAATGCTTTAGGGGAACCAGGCCCATTATCCTGTAAAGAGTCCTGCATTCTAGATTAGTCTTTTTATTTCCTGGTGATGAAATGTAACTTGCTTGCTCTCTCCCATGATTTTTTTTTTTCAAATTCCTTTTATTTTTTTTCCATTTTATTTTTTATTTATTTTTTAATTAAATCTTTATTGTTCAGATTATTACAGTTGTTCCTCTTTTTCCCCCCCATAGCTCTCCTCCACCCAGTTCCCACCCCACCCTCTGCCCCTACCCCTCCCACTGTCCTCATCCATAGGTGTACGATTTTTGTCCAGTCTCTTCCTGGACCCCCACACCCCTTTCCCCCCAAGAATTGTCAGTCCACTCCCTTTCTATGCCCCTGGTTCTGTTATATTCACAGTTTACTCTGTTCATCAGATTTTTTATTCACTTGATTTTTAGATTCACTTGTTGATAGATATGTATTTGCTGTTCATAATTTTTATCTTTACCTTTTTCTTCTTCCTCTTCTTAAAGAATACCTTTCAGCATTTTATTTAATACTGGTTTGGTGGTGATGAACTACTTTAGCTTTTTCTTATCTGTGAAGCTCTTTATCTGACCTTCACTTCTGCATGATAGCTTTGCTGGATAAAGTAATATTGGTTGTAGGTTCTTGCTATTCATCACTTTGAATATTTCTTGCCATTCCCTTCTGGCCTGCATAGTTTCTGTTGAGAAATCAGCTGACAGTCGTATGGGTATGCCCTTGTAGGTAACTGACTTTCTTTCTCTTGCTGCTTTTAAGATTCTCTCTTTGTCTTTTGCCCTTGGCATTTTAATTATGATGTGTCTTGGTGTGGTCCTCTTTGGATTCCTTTTGTTTGGGGTTCTCTGTGCATCCTGGACTTGTAAGTCTATTTCTTTCACCAGGTAGGGGAAGTTTTCTGTCATTATTTCTTCAAATAGGTTTTCAATATCTTGCTCTCTCTCTTCTTCTGGCACCCCTATAATTTGATGTTGGTTTGCTTGAAGTTGTCCCAGAGGCTCCTTACACTATCTTCATATTTTTGGATTCTTTTTTCTTTTTGCTTTTCTGGTTGGGTATTTTTTGCTTCTTCCTATTTCAAATCTTTGACTTGATTCTTGGGATCCTCTAGTCTGCTGTTGGATCTCTGTATATTATTCTTTATTTCAGCGTATGCTTAATTTCTAGTTGGTCTTTTTTCATATCCTCCAGGGTCTCACTAAATTTATCGGCGGTTTCCAGAAAATTCTTGAAAAGCCTAATAACCGTGGTTTTGAACTCTATATCCAGTAGTTTGCTTTCCTCCATTTCTGTCATTTGTGACCTGTTTCTTTGTCTCCGCATTTTTTATGCTTCCCTGTGTTGGTAGGGTGGCTTTGTGTGCTAGGTGTCCTATAGGGCCCAGTGGCTCAGCCTCCCCAATTACCTGAGGTGGACACTCTTGGTGCACCCGTTTGTGGGCTTTGTGCACAGTCTTGTTGTAGTTAAGCCTTGATTGTTGTCGGTATCACTGGGAGGAATTGACCTCCAGGCCAATTGGCTGTGAGAATCAGCTGTGTCTACAGTGGGAGAACTTCTGTGCTGAAGACACCCTATGGGGCAAGACTTGCTTTAGTGGGGCTTTGGTGCTCACTGAGTCTGTCCCCTGAGTGTGTCCCTTATGGATTTGAGGAGTTGTAATCTGGATGGTCCCACTCTGACCACTGGGTACACTGGCTCTTGGATCTAAGGAGGTGCTAATTTAGCCTCTGCCTGAGGCTACCCAGCAGGAGCTACGAAGAGATCTGCAGATTCCCCTTCCTTTTTTGGGGTTTGGAGGTGCCCAGATGAGGCCCAGCTGTGAAGCAATGCAAGCTGCTGTGGGGCCTTGGGCCTTCTCTTGGAAGTTCTGGGTCTGCCTGGCCGAGCTGCAGTTTGTTAGGTAATTTTCAGATTGCAAAGGGCCAGAGCATTCATATGCAAAAGCCTCTGCCGCAGCTTGGGTGGGGCGGGGTCTCAGGGAATCAACAGAGCGGAGCAAGCAGCTATGGCTGATCCTCAGCCCTGCCCTAAGAGGCCCTGCGTCTCAGTGTCCTGGTAATCGCTGCAAGCTGCAAGCACCTCTGAGAGAAAGCTGCCCTCGAGTTCCAAGTTCTGCCCGCTGCCAGACAGTCCAGTTTCTCCCCGTATGAGTCTGGGTCCCCAGAGACTCGCCCGAACTGGCGTTCAGAGCAATCGGGAGCTTGAGACTCCCTCCCGATTCAAAAAGACAGCTGCGTCCTCAGTTGCCAGCCCTTGCCGCGTGCGCCTCCGTACCTCTGCATTTTACTTCTGCACCTCCTCTGAGTCTCAGTGTGCTTTTCTCTTTCCTTCTAGTTGTAGAATTTCCACTCAGCCAGCCTTCCTGTAGTTCTGGATGATGTCCGTTTTGTCTTTTAGTTGTATTTTTGAAGTTGTTGTGGGAGGCAGCAATTTCAGGTGTTTACCTATGCCGCCATCTTCGTTTCTCCTCAAATTCCTTTTTTTCTCCCATGATTCTTGTAAACGGGAAGTTGGCCTTAAACATTTGATCTGCTTCAGGACTTTCGGCAGAGATTCTTTGAGGTGGTGCTGTGTGCGCCCCTGGGAACCACATGGAGAGGCGACTGCTGCCTGTCCTACTCTTGAGATGCTGAGGTTGATCAGTGGATTCAAGTGGCTATCCTGTCCTTCTCGGGGCTGTAGCAACCAAAGCTAGTTACCAAAAGCCAAATTAAGAGTGTTCTTTAATTCATGTAGGAACCATTACCTGATTCCCTGCCATCTGCCAGCCACCCTATTGAGGAGATACAGAAATAAGTAAAAATACTCTCCCTGCCTTTCAGAGAACTCAGTGGGGTGAACTGCCTTGGTCTGACCCTATAAGTGCCTTCTACTTGTGTAGGTTCACAGTCCTACAAACTCTTACTATTATAAGACACAGGCTGGGGGCCAGGAAGGGCCAATATTGTCTCCTGAGACTTCATCTTGCTGGGAGCCTGCAGCCTTCTGGAACTCCTGGTCAGTGTGAGCTCTCCTGTTCTCTCTAGTAGCATGTCAAATGCTTGCAAGGAATGAGGCATTTTCTCTACTAACCATAAGGCACCCAGGTCGAGTCCTCTTTGAGCCCTGAAAAGTTTGACTTCATAACTCAATGGGCAGTTGTTTTTCATGTTTTGTATGTCAGATTTTAAAAAGGAAAAAATCTTGCCCTAACTGGTTTTGCTCAGTGGATAGAGCGTTGGCCTGCGGACTGAAGGGTCCCAGGTTTGATTCCGGTCAAGGGCATGTACCTTGGTTGCAGGCACATTCCCAGTAGGGAGTGTGCAGGAGGCAGCTGATCGATGTTTCTCTCTCATCGATGTTGCTAACTCTCTATCCCTCTCCCTTCCTCTCTGCAAAAAATCAATAAAATATATTTTAAAACAAACAGGAAAAAAATCTCACCTTCCATGGAGTGAAAGGGTCCTAAATGCAGTTGCTTTAAAACATCTATGTCTTAAGTACCATGCGGCTACATGTGAATGGGAGACAAGTCAGCACTTGACAAAATTAGAATTTTAGAATTGGGTCAACTCAGCTTTTATGTGCTGTTCAAATGCCTCACCCTTCCATGGCGCTCACTCTGCTCCGAGCCCTCAACAAGGCTTCTCTGCTGGAATTCGAGAGCTGTTGCATGTGGGATAAATGAAAACGGGGAGTGGAACTCACCACTAGTGCCAGCACCTCAGACAAAGGATGTCAAGTGTATTCTGAGGTTCTGTGTCCTTTCAAAGAGGCTCTGTGGAGTCACCTGGTGCCAGGTATCCTCAGAAGTGAATGCAGTGGGAGCCGCTGAGGGCCTTGTTTCCACGCAGAGTGGACACTCCACGCGGGGCCACTTATGTCTCAGAGTATTTTTATTATGCACATATGCACCTTTGAAAAGCGATGAAAGCCCTCTTTATTGCAAAAACTCCCTCTGTTTGCATTTCTAGCAACATTTCCTAGCCAGCTCTGGAGCTGGAACAAATTCTTTCCTCCACCTGCCCCTCCTTCCCCATTTCTCTTGAAGGCCATGCCAGCCCTGGAGACTGAAACAACAAATGACACATCCGCCCTACGTGTTGACAGAGGAGGCTGCGGTCTCCTCGGTGCCGCACCCACCGCCTCGGGAACCTCCTCAGTGGAGAGTCACCCTGGTCCTCACCAGGGGTCAGGGCCTTCCCCACAGGCTGGGTTGATCAGGGTTCTCTTGACCGAGTCCCCCTGGCAACTGCCCTGGAGCCTAAGAGAACCAAGGTGAGGGCTTGCCTCCCTCTTCACCTGCACTGGAGCCCAACCAGCCACCAAAGGCCAACGGCTGCCACCCCAGTTGCATCATCCCCAGTCACCTAGTTTGACACGGATTTTCTTCTGTTTTGCTGTTAACCTTATGTAACTTTGGCTCATGCACCACATAACTCATTGGGAGGCCTCCAGACTTGTCTGTTTTGGGGATTTATGAGAAAATTCTGAAGAACATCCAAATTAAGGAAAATGAAAATCCCCATTGCTAGGGTGGTAGGGTTCAGGTGAGAGCAGGATGGTTTTGCATATGCTTGTCTATCTGACATCTATCATACAGCCACACGCCACGTGTACCTGCAATGAACCTGAAGTAAGAGTTGCATTGGGGAAATCACAGTCAGAGCAGACCTTTTCCACCAGCTGGGTGTTTTTTAACCATTTAAAACAAGACATTTTGATTTATTTGCAGGTTCTTACATCTGGGTCATAAACTAATACTTTATTTCAACAAATTTTCAAATTCTAAGAGTCAGGCACTCTCCCACTGAATCATATGTGTGGCATTTGCAATAGAAAGAGGGAGCAAAAGAGACCTATAAAACCTAAAGCTTTATTGAGAACCTCCAAAGCTCTCAGTTCTTTTCTAGGGAGCAGGACAGTCTAGCTTTTTCTCCTGCACTTGGGTTCAGATTCTAAGCCAACCACTTGTCTTCCCTGTGCAGGTGAGACTCGACCTCCTCGTACATAATTAGGGAAGATAACACCTAGCGCTCAAAAAAAGGTGTTGAGAGACTTTAAAAAGAGCATGTGTACAGTATTGGCCCCTGGTAGGTGCTTATTACCAATTAGTCCTCTTTCCTGTCATATTCAAAATGTGGAAGCTTTTCAAGAATTCACTAAATCAGTACAGCAACATGATCTTTGAAGCCCAACTCCCTGAGCTTAAATCCTGCTTCCGTCTCTTAGAAGCCCTATGACCTTGAACATGTTCACTAAGTTTGCTATGCCCCAGTTTTCTGATCTGGAAAGAGAATGAAGGTAGTGGCAATACCTATTCTCATTGGGTTGCTGTAGGGTTTAATTGAGATAACGTCCCTGGCACCTAATGAGTGCTCAATAAATATTAGCTACTTCATTTCAGAAGCCGAGAAGTATGAGAGTTGGAACAAAATTGTACTTTCCACTTGACTCTGTCATTATGAAAACTTTCTGAACTGCAAAGAAAAATGCTGTCACTTTTCCCTAAGAGGAGCAAAACTTGCCCATTAGGAGCTACTTGAAATGTGCTATCAGGAAGCCTTACTTTTGATGGATTGTGGGAAGTTCTGCACGGCACACAACCTGTGAAATGAAATAGGCTACGTTTTTGTAAACTCTTCCCACTCTGGGGTTAGTGCCACTCAGGGTTCTCCAGGGACAATGCATGCTTTTGTTGGGCACTGACATTTAAAAGTGTTTGATTGTTCAGTACATGTTGTTTGAAGAGTTGCTTTACTACAATTTAATGGCAAATTCCACTCTGGATTTCCTGCCAACAAATCTATAAAGCTTTGTTTGAGACTGAAAGCATTCATAAGGTTTTTTTTTAAGTGGGAGGTGCTGGGTATACATTAAAAAGAAAAAGAAAAAGAGGAGGAGGAGGAGAAATCCTGTGGGTGTAGGATGAGTGTTTGATGTAAGAACTGGCTGGTCGGCTCCAGAGTTAAGCAATTAAGAAAGCTTTAAAAGGGCCAAGATGAAGAGTGGGGCAAGGCGAGCAAGCAGCTTCATCAACACCCAACCCAGCGGACACAGCCTGGTCTCCCTGCCTCTCATTCAGCAGCTTTGTTCCTGTTCTGGGCTGATGTGACCACAAAGCAGATTCGAGGTCATTCTCACCAGAATGTAACATTACATAACACCTGCTCTGCATGGCCCAATGTGGGTGTGCAGGTTACTATCCAAGACTGATGTTCCAGAATTAGGCTCAGGATGTAAACACGTAGTGGTTTTCATACCAGTGTTCACGATGGCACCTGGTTGAAGAGCATGTCGGGCCTCTGTCCCCAGCGTTGTATTTTTGTTAACTGCCCTATATTCATGCTGAAATAATAGATTAGATATAAAAGTGTCCATTAATAGAAGGCTTGTTTAAGATGGATAAATATTGTATATATAATGTTAAGTGCAAAGAGCAGTTTCAAAAGGGTATGCAACTGTATGAAGCAATTTATATGAATTTTAAAAGAAAAGAATATTACATATTTATTTACAGAAATAAAAATGTGTCTAGAAGTAGAAAAACATGCCCCAAAATCCCACCTGCCAACTCCAGGATAATTAGTGCTGGAGGAGAGTGAAAGGTGAAGAAAGAGAAGGAGAGGGGTGGGAACAGGACCTTAATTGTATTTGAAATATTTTTTCTTTAAATCCAGAATAAAGAGATCTGAAACTATTATGTCAAAATGGTAACATCTATTAAACTTGGGTGATGGGTACACAGATCACTGTTACCTGTTCTGTAGTTTTCTGTTTTTCAAATATTTTAGAATTTAAAATTTTTAATTAAAATAATGGCATATTTATATAAGATATCATACAACCATTAAAAAGAATAAAGGAATTGTATAGGTCATTACATTATGCTAAGTGAAATAAGCCAGTCAGAGAAAGATAAATATCACATGATCTCACTCGTTTATGGAATATAATGAACAACATAAACTGATGAACAAAAACAGATCCAGAGACAGAGAAGCATTGATCAGACCATCAAACCTCAGAGGGAAGGTAAGGGAGGGTGGGGGTAAGGGGGAGAGATCAACCAAAGGACTTGTATGCATTCATATAAGCCTAGCCAATGGACATAGACAACAGGGGGGTGAGGGCATGGGTGCGGGAGTTGGGGGGTCATGGGGGGATAAGGACACACATGTAATACCTTAATCAATAAAGAAACTAAAAAAAGAAAAGAAATATGTAGAATAAATATTTTAGATAAAAAAAACAGGTTGCTGTATAGTATGATCTATTTTTAATGATACACACACACACACACACACCACGCTAAGATCTAAACCTTTCCCCTGGGCCTGAAATCTCTACTGCATGTTACTCAAGCAATAAAAAAATCAATTGGGTTCAAAACCAGCATCTTGACCTTTCCTTCCAGACATTCCTGTCTTCTACAGTTCCCCATCTGAGTTCAGGTGAAAATCCCAGGAGTTGGTGATGATTTCTCCTTTTCCTGAAAGCCCTGCCACCCTACCTGCCTAGTCGCTCATCCCCGCTGTCTCCCCTCTCACCCCCTCTCCAGTTCACCGTCCCTCACTGGAGGCCTTGCAGGAGTTCCCAACCAGCTCTCCTGGCATCAACTGTTGCCCTGCAATCCATTTATGAAGCAGCCAGAGTGCTGTTCAGTAAAGACATAAATCATCCCCTACCTAAAACCCATCAATATTCCCATTGTTCTCAACTCCTTAATTACAAGTCTAGGTCCCTGACCTTCCACTGCCTGGTCCAGCCCCATCACCCCCATCTCTGCCCTCCAGGCACTCTGAGAACTTCCACTGCCCTGGGGGCATCATGCACCCTCTAGGGCAGTGGTTCTCAACCTTCCTAATGCCGCAACCCTTTCATACAGTTCCTCATGTTGTGGTGACCCCCAATTTCATTAAAGTATAGTGATTAATCACAAAAACAATATGTAATTATATATGTGTTTTCCGATGGTCTTAGGCGACCCCTGTCAAAGGGGTCGCGACCCACAGGTTGAGAACCGCTGCTCTAGGGCCACTGCACATGCTGTTCTTCTTGCTTCAAACACTTGATTTTTTTGTTTTGTAATCAGAAATAACCCATACATTTAATTAAAACATCCACATGGCAGGAAGATCAAATAAATGTGTTTAGTTTGTTTATTTTTATTTATTTAGCACAGAATACCAACTGTGTTCCCAGACTGGTGTTAGACATCAGTTCCCTTGTTTGGCGTTTACATCTCAAGCCCAATTGCTACAAGGTTTACACGAGGGCTTTCCGTTTTATTATAGCCCTGTAGCCCTTAGGACAGGAACATCCGAACTAGCTCTGCTGTGTGATGGGTGAGATGCAACAGAAATGCAAACCCACCATCACTTCTCATAGGACAGAAAAACTTGACTATAATAAGCCATCTTCTCAGGGAGACAAGGTAAACAGTTGCCACTGCAATCATTTCCCTCCTGCTGCAGACAACTACAAGTCTAGAAAGCAAGTGACTTTCACCACGTTCCCACGGGCCACCTGTTCTGAGAGTTCTGCATTAACCCTCTTGCAAGTGTACAACCCTGTTGCTGACTTTGTGCGTCTGAAGCCTAGAGGGGCTTCAGGGCTGGAGCCCAGTGTGAGCAGTGTCTGTGTGCCCTGCCTGTCAGAGGGCACGATCAGAGACTCATTTCAAAATCCTCAGGGCAAATATCCACAAGGAAAACATGTGATTGTAATACCTGAATTCTTTAGGTTGATTATTAATATTAAGTCAGTTTCTGTTTTTCTTTTTTGTCTCTCTTAAAGACCTGAATGTACAAGAAAATACTCCGTGGACATCTAATTAATTGTGCGGTGAATGGGGATAGTTAGTTTAGCAGAGAGTTTAAACCATGGGCTTTAGAGCCAGAGAAATCTTGCTCAATGTGCTCTTTCCTTCATCCCTGCCCTTTGCTTTCAGACAAACTCCTACTCATCCATTAACACCCACCTTACACATTGCTTCTGGAAAATTTCCTCAATGCAATCTGAGTAGGCAGTTCTTTTTGTCTGGGTTCCCAGAGCACATCTATTATGTCTAATTTAGCACTTAACATATTGTCTTATAATTATTTGTTTATTTATATGTCTCTCCCATTGAGTAACTAGGTTCTCCAAGGCCAGAGCCATACCTTACTTGATTTAGCATGAGGTCTGTCATATGTCATAGTGATCAAATATGAGCACTAGTAGTCAGTCAGACCTGGGTTCAAATTCTGCCTCCACCTCTTCCTAGTTATTCGACCCTGTGAAGTTACTTAATCTCTGTAGACTTCTGTGGCATCATCTAACATATATCTACCTTTAAGGATCATTGAGAAAATTAAATTAGGCATAGCACATAAAAGCTTGACCTGGTAACTGGTCCACACTGAAGAATTTTGAACTCTCGTTTTTATTATTAACTGCATAAATGTTAGTTAGCCAAACTAATAAATAAATGACCCAACCCTCTGACCACAGCTCCTTCGTGCAGACCAAAGAAGTCATCATGAATGAAATGTAGAAAATGTCATTGACGTGATGTTCATTTTAAAATAAAACTACAACTAAAAATATATGTGCATTTTAAATGATCACTTGTAAAGGATACTTGGTAGAAGAAAATAGGCTAACCTTTCTAAGCTGCTCCGTGAGCTATGGTAAAAATAAAACTCAGCTTAAATGCTGGAGGTCTTATAATGCACATTTCAGTCTACCTGTTTGGGCAAGTGGTTTTCTCTGGGAGCCTGCAAGAGACAGCTTAATTAGTGGTCATTAGAATAGATGCAGCTAATTACACATCACGTAAAAGCATTTCAAGTTGATTTTTTTTTTCACTTTGTAATCATCTACCCTTATCCTTCTCTGGCAACTTTTCTGCTTACTCCTGATTGAAGTTTAAGAGATAGACACATTTTCATAAAAATGTACAGTCTGTCCGCCTGCCTCAGGCTCTCATCTTTCCTTCATTATGATAATAGGAGCACCCACTTCCGGAGTTCCTACTGTGTGCCAGCCAGACAGTGTGCCAAGTTCCCGATATACCTTATTTCTCCACTTCCCCCAACTCATCACCATCTAACATGCCAGATAACTTGCTCCGCCATTATTTCATTATTTATCATCTATCTCTCCTTCCCTCCCACCCTTCACTGCCTAGGAAAGTAAGAGCCCAATCAGGGATCTTTGTTTTGTTTCCTGATATATTCCAAGAGATCAGAACAGTGCCTGACATGTAGATACTCAAAAAATACTTGTTGAATGAACGTATCTTCACACAACCATGAAATAGCTAGTGTTATCTTCATTTCGAGGTTGGGAAAACTGAGGCCCAGAGATATAAAATAAATAGCCCAGCATTATACACAGCTTGGAAGTAGCAGCGGTGGCCTTTGAGGTCATGTTTGTCTGACTCTAAATTCTATTCTTTCTCCACGAGGGAACACCCTGTTAAAATCAAGTCTTCTCTGGAACACAAGCATCCCGTCTGTCTGGTCTGGCTTGAGACAGGATTTGAGATCTAGGATTGGCAAAGCCAGGAATGCACGTGGTTGTGTTGTTAGATCCAGACCAGGAGACAGGTCAGACTATGGCCCCAAGGATGGGCTTGGAGTCAGGTTGTCTGACTGTAACACCCTCTGGCATTGAGCTTTAAGAACTTTCTGGTGTTCTCTGAACCATTTCTTTTGTGTGTGTGTCAGAAGTTAATATCATCTCCCCTGGCTTGTATAGACCTCCTGAACTCTCTGTGAAGATTCATGGTGTCTGGGCAGAGATTCCAGTTCTTGGGAGAAAGGTGCTCTCTAGATGCCAGGTGTTACTAAATATTATTACAATGATCACTTACTGCTACTCATTCCCTTTGGCATTTGTGCCTTGGTTCCTGGACCTCTCTAGTCAAAATCCAAACCTATTTTATCCCCAGCTCTTTCCCCTGGCATATTGAAAGTTAAGAAAATATTGGCTGAGTTCCATATTCCCATTCCAGATGTGGATTTTAGTGAATGAGCCAAATTAAGAAGCCATGACCTATTGTGTGAGATTTGATACCTTCTCCTCTTCTCAGTGTACATACTGCCTGGGCAAGACCTCCCAATTTAATCACTCCAGCTGCTGTTTCCATGGTCACAGCTCCCCAATCAGCAGCACCCTTTCACTTTGTTTTCCAAACTCCAAACCCATTTCGCAACTGCCTTTTGCATACCTCCACCTGGATGTCTGAACAGCATCTCACAGCCAGCATGTTCAAAGCTCAACTCATCTTACTCCCAGGTCTGAACACCTCTCGCAATTTTTTGTCCAGATGACCGGTATCTGTCATCTTTTACTTCTCCTCAATTCTAATTTCCTCACCACCCGCATTTAGGCATCTAGTTCTATCTGTTCCAAATCATAAATGCCTCACATCTGTTTCTTCCCCTCTATGTCTACAAACACTGCCCTAGTTCTGGCCCTAAGTCATTGCTTACCTCCTCCCTGGTCTTTCCATATACATTTCTCTCCTCCACACATGGCCACCACAGCTGTCTTTTGACATGACATATCTGATGATATCACACACTCCAACTCTAAGATCTTCAGAACTGGCCCCAGTCTATCATGCTAACATCATGTGTCCCATCATGCGCTAACATCATGTTCTTACCACCCTCTTCCAGGCATACCCTGTGCTTCACATTCTTCACCTTCCCCTAACATGCAATGGTCCTCATTTCTTCATCTCTTTGCATGTTCTGTTCCCCTTTGTCTGGAATGCCTTTCCTCCTCTTTGCCACCCATCACACTCACATACATCTATTAGGTTCCATCTCCTCTGCTTTCCCAAATCCCTCCAGGTGAAGTAACATCCTTCTTGATGTTACTCCCAAGGGGACACTATAGTTCTGGAGCCCTTTGTAAATGCTCTCTTATATTAGTCAAGGTTCTCCAGATAAACAGAAAAAGTAGGATGGAGATATATATATATATATCATAAAAGGCCTGTGAACGAGCAGTGGCTCTTGCAGTGGGTGGGGCAGGGTGCCGGCAGTGTCTGCAGAGCATGTGAGACCACCTCCTCCTTCCCTCACTCCCTCAGCGCCCTGCCACGCTGGCCACCCACCATGTTCCGCGCCACCTCCTGGTGGTCAGCACACATCATAACAAGCAATCAAACTCTGGTCACCCGGTTGAACTCCCGAGGGGACACTTTGCATATTTGCCTTTTATATATACGTATACGTATACGTATACGTATACGTATATGTATATGTATGAACTGGCTCGTGTTATATGGAGTTTGAGTAGTCCTACAATCTGTTGTCTGGATGCTGGAGACTCAGGAAAGCCAGTGGTGCAATTCAGTCCAAGTCTGAAAGCCTGAGTACCAGGAGCACCGAGGACAAAACAAGTTCAATGTCCCAGCTGAAGTAATCATGTAGCAAGAGATGAATTCTTCCTTCTTCCAATTTTTTGTTCTATTCAGGCTTTAAGTAGATTGGATGATGCCCACCCACATTTGAGAGAGCAAATTGCTTTATTGCTAAAACCAACTTAATGCTAATTTCATTAGGAAACACCCTTACAGAGACACCCTGAAATAGGGTTTAGCCAAATATCTGGGCACTCAGTGATCCAGTCAAGTTGACGCAAAAGATTAACCATCACACCTCTCAAAACAGTTCTTAATAATAGCAGACATATAGCACATGTTTTGTCATGGGCACTTTTCTGAGTCATTATACACTCATCTAAACTTTGCAACAACTCAAAGAGTAATTATTATCTTTATCTTCATTTCATGGATCAAGAGGCTGAGATTAGAATTAACTTGCTTGTTCAAGGTCACTCAGCTAGGAAATAAAATTGCCCAACCAAATTGTGAGAGTCAGCACCAGAGTCCATGCATTTGACCACTCCTTTTTTTTTTTTGTCTCTGTGAGATGTATCTATGGGTCTAAACTGTAAGTTTCTTGGGCTTCCCAACTCTAAAACTTGGATAATTATTATTAATGTCTATTTCTCAGGCTTTGGGAGAACATTAACAAAGCTTAGAAAATAAATATGGATAAAGATGGTGAAATGCTAATCGAATATTAAGTTGTTATGATCATCAACTTCCAACTACTGCACCAGTCTCCTTCCAATAGATCCTCCTTTTTGCCACCAGGTTAGTCTTCTAGAGCACAGATGAAATAATAGAAATATGCACCTAAAATCCTTCAATGACTCTGTAATGTCTAAAGGACACTACCTAAAGCTCTTCAGCTAGAAATATAGACCTTTCATAACCTGACCTTGCTGTGTATCCTATGCTATTTTTCCTACTGTTTTCTTGCAGGCAACTTACACTCAGCCATATAAAATCATTAGCATATTCTGAACACACTCATAACCCAGTTCTTCCCATGTCTTTGTCCAGTCTGTTCCTTTAACCTGGAATTTCTTCCCTCTTTAACTATTCAATGAACATATATCGACTCATTCACTAAGACTCAACTCTATGATACCCCCTTTATGAAGCCCACCCTGACATCCACAGGCAGAATTAGGCCCACTTACTTCATGCTACCATAGCCCCTGGGACACAATGTTTTGTCTATCACTCACTATAAAGGAAGTTCCACTAATTTAATTCAATTAAATGAATTTGTGTAACCAGGGGTCAGCTGGACCTACCTCCTTCATGGAAACATTGGTTTCTTAGGGCTGCCATAACGAAGTACTACAAATGGGGTGATTTAAAACAACAGACAATTTATTGTCTTACAGTTCTGAAGGCTACATGTCTGAAATCAAGGTGCCATGCTCTGTCTGACAGTTCTATGGAAAGATCCTCTGAGGTACTAGGGGTTAGGACTTCAACATATCTTTGCGGGGGGCATAATTCACCCCATAACAATGGGAAATTGTACTCATCCAGAACCTTTAATTTTGGAGCCTCAGGCTGTCAAAAGTCTTCCAGAGAATTTCTATTATTCTCATGGCTTACTTCAGCCTTTTTCGGTACCCTATCCTGTGCTCAGACACACTATTTCAGTTCCAACAATGACTTCATAACTTGTATGTCTTCAATATTTTTGATAACTAATCCAATAAGATTAGGAATTCCAAGCATTTAGAGCAATTTCATTTCTCATGAGTACCTGGGTACATCAAGCATCTGACATTTTTCTCACTCCATCTTTCTCCATAAGCTTGGTAAATTTCCAATCCAGGAGACTCCCAAGAGGCCTTCTTTCTCATTTCCTCTAGCTCCCTGAGAGACACTGTCCAGTTCTCACCTCCCACCCCTACTTGGACTGCTTCCCTCACTAAGATTACCCCTGTGGAAGCAGCCTGCCTTCCTCAGGCGCCTTTCTCCTGCCCTAGTTTCTAGCAAAGAAAAGTTGCTCCACTTGATGTAGTTTTATTGATCAACTAGAGGCACGGTGCACAAAATTCATGCACTGGGTATGGGGGGAGGTTCCTCAGACTGGCCTGTACCCTCTAGCAGTCCAGGACCGCTCGGTCCTTACCGCCCGCCTGCTTGCTGCTCCTTACTGCTCAGCTTCCTGCTCCTTAGTGCTGCAGGCAGGAGAGGCTCCCGCCACCACTGCTGCACTCCCCAGCCATGAGCCTGGCTTCTGGCTAAGCTGCGCTCCCCATGGGAGCACACTGACCACCAAGAGACAGCTCCTGTGTCGAGCGTCTTCCCCCTGGTGGTCAGTGCGCATCATAGTGACCGGTCTTTCTGGTCATTCCACTCCCTATAAAGGAGTGGTGGGGAAGATGGACATTAAGTATGTGGTGGCAGGTATGATGACTATTATGCCAGAGGGCATATATAACAATAATGACAATGCAACTTTATAATGAGGATATACTATGTGCCAGGCACTGTTCTAGACCAGGAGAAATCACTATTGTCATGGAGCTTACATTGTAATGGGAGACACATACCAATAAAGATGCCCGATAGTGGTGTTATGAAGAAAAGTCAATCAGGAAAGGGGGGTAAAGCAGTCTGGGGGTTGTATTGGTTAGGATTAGTTTCAATTGTAAAAACAGGCTTAATGTAAGGTTCATTTGTTTATCTAAAATGAAGAAATCCAGAGGTAGGCAGTCCAAGGCTTTTGAAGTAGTTTCCAGCTTCCCTCTTTTTTCTCTGCCATTCTTAATGGCTTACATTTTCAAGATTGTTCAAAATGGCTGCAAGAGCACCAGCCATCACATCTGGGATCCAAAAATAAAGAGGAAAAAGGGAAGTGAGGGAAAATAGGGGCACCTTTTAAAACTAAGTCAGCTAGAATTCTCACAAAACTTCTTCCTCTTACATCTTTTTTAAAAAATATATTTTATTGTTTGGTTTTTTACAGAGAGGAAGGGAGAGGGATAGAGAGTTAGAAACATCAATCAGCTGCCTCCTGCACACCCCCCACTGGGGACATGCCTGCAACCAAGGTACGTGCCTTTGACCGGAATTGAACCTGGGACCCTTGAGTCCGCAGGCCGACGTTCTATCCACTGAGCCAAACCGGTTAGGGCTCCTCTTACATCTTAATAGCCACTCCTAAATGTAAGGGAGACTGGGAAATGCAGTTTACCAGCTATGTACAATGCTATCCAGACTATAACCAGAGTTTATTCGTAGGATGAAGAAAAAATTGGTATTGAATAAACAACTCACCATCTCTACCAGGGCCCATGGAAGGCTTTCCAGAAAAGGGGAGGCTTATGCTAACAATTGAGACATGAGTTGTACTGGCCAGGCTAAGAGGAGGGCAAGGAAAGAGCACAGCTGCAGGTAGAGCAGCAGCAGCTCTGATGCTCCCAGAGGGCTGGGAGCAGGCTTATCTTTGTTCTGCAGTGCCAAGCTCAGAACCTAACACAGTGCTCATCTTAAGAAATATTTGTTGACTAAAAGTTGGCCTCTAAGTGGGTGCTTATGCCACCCAATATGTAATCTCTACACTAAAGGAATGCCCTCCGCCACCGCCCCCCCAACCCCCGCCAAGAGATTCTCTCAGTTATTTCCACTCTGCTTACGGCAAAGTAAATGAATCTCGGTGAAAATCCCCTCGTGCCCAGATACAGACAGAGTTGTGCACACAGGTACCCAGAAATCAAGATATGAAGCACGTACTGCAATAAAACCTGACCACAACTTCCTAATGAATCAGGAACACTGTTTCACAGACCAATGCATCTCACTTATTAAATATCCTTTGTTGTTTATAGCTGTAGAAGCTGCTGAGTCGGAATTAAGGCAAGGAAATGAGAAGAAACCTGTCCAGCTCTTCCTGTTGATGGAATTCCAATGGAGCCTGGTTCTCAGGTCTGGTGATTATTGAGCCAAGTCTGGGAACTCTGACGCTGAGCCAGTCTCCTCTCTGCTGACAGACCTGGAAAGCTTCAGTGGGGTGGCACAAAGGAAGGACCAAATGAATATGTGCCTCAGAGGCTGGCACATGCTAGATGCTCAGTAAATACCAGTTCCCTGAATGACTGGCATGAGCATTTGAGCAAGGGTTTATGGAAGTATGACATTTGAACTAAGCCATAAAGAAGGGACAGACATCCTTCAAGATGAAAGGAACGGTATGTGCAAAGGGACAGAGGTGTGAACAGGAAAACTCAAGTGGTTCAATGATGCTAGAGGGAGTGGAGATAGGAGGTGAGGCTATTAAGATGTATTGTGCAGGATGTGCTAAGATGTTTGGACTTTCTCCAGTGGGAAATGGGAACTTTTGGTGTATGCTGAGCTGGGAGGGACATGATCAGAGTCAGGGTCATTCACCTCTCTTCCCAGTCACTGCTCCAATGCAAGCCTCCCCTGTTGTCACAATATTGCTTCTATTGATTAACCTCTCTCTGTCCCTTCACTCCCAGACCGTTTCCTCTCTCCATACCAATCCCTAAAATCATCATGGGAGGCTTCAACATCCATGTAGATGTGTCTCCTAACATCCTTGGCCTTCCAGCTTTGATGACCTTGATCTTCCCCCCATTCTCTTTAGCCATCCACTCCCAGAACCACATCATGGACTTTCTCCACCTTGAGAAGCTCAAAGCCCAGGTGTTCCCTCCATCATCCATTGTTTGAGATAGTAAGAAATTGCTAACACCATAGGTGTTCCAGGAATATATAAATAAGTGTAAATAAGATAAGAAAATAATTAACTAGATTTACATATTGCAATGCAGAGTGCTCACACAAACATACTGTCATGTGAAAAAAAGAAATAAATACAATGGGCTTTCTAGCCCAGTGAATGTCATGTATATTAAGCATAAGCACATAGACAGTTTTATTCTACTTTTCAAGGATGCATGTAATACCTGAGCAAATGGATTAGGCCAGCACACTGCTCAACTCCAGGGTTCCCATTCAAAGTTTCCTCTGGAGCATAGTTCCAGAATACAACACGAATAGTGCCCCCTGGAGGTGGGCGGCATGGCAGCCCTGAATATATATAATGGCTTGGAATCTCATGAATTAAACACATTGGGATAGGTGCCTATGGCAGGAGTAAGGAGGGAACTAGGAGCGGGAATGGGAGAGGAAGGGTAACATGAAGTAAAATAAGATAGAAAAGAGCCCTCCCATGAATGGAGGAAGGCAGTGTCATGTGAATGAAGAAACAGAATCCACTCCTTCGGTGGTCTTAAGGTTGGGAGAAGAGTGGACTTGGGAGAGGGGCCTTGAGCTGGATAATCAGCAACTTATTAAATCCTGCTAAGAAATGTAAATTTTATCCTGAAAGCTGTGGGGAATCCTGGAGGTGTTTGAAAACAGGGACAATTTTCATGGGAATGGATGAAAGAGGTAGAGGCGGGACAGTGTCCTTCAAAGTAATCCGGGCTTCACCTCCACATGCGCAGTGGAGTCAGCGTGGCCAAAGACACCCTCAGTCAGGTGTGCATGCCTAACTCCACAGACATGGGAGCCCACACAAGGCTCAGCACTCCATCTCTTGACCCTTCCATGATCCTCATGTACCCAGAGGCTCAACTAGAAACAAGGCCTGGTTAGAAGCACCGGGGACAACTCCAGCACAGCTGTGGTTGTTGATACCACCTTTCAGCTGTAACTGTACCTGTGCCCTTGAGGCCTGCAATTGAAACGTTCATGCTGGTGCACAGGATATTAATTTTTGTGAGAAATATTTCTCATTGGCAAAGACTTCATCTCCCAGACAGATGCCCAGGTATTTATGTAAGAATTTCTCCTCCTTTTTTCCCTAATCCTCACCTGGAAGACAGTGACTACCTCTACGATTCAGAGAAAATCACTCCACCGCACGAGTGGAAATACTTGGACAAGATTTGATGACCTGAGTCCATTCCAATGCCAACACTCTGGGGCCTGTGAGATCTTTTTTCCGAGTGTGCCAAACGCTTCGTGGGTATAATGCGCTTGGTGTGATATAGCAAAATGGGCACAGGTTTTGGAGTCAGACTTGGGTCAGAATCCTGGATCTGCTACTTACCAACAGGGTGATGTGGGTTTCTTTATCAGTAAAATCAGAGGTCAAAAGTTCTATCTCATGAGATGAATGTGAGACAATGCACGTGAAAAAGCACCAGGATTTAGCATTTGGAAAGCACTCAACAAGACAGTTCCTCCCTATCCTCCTTCCTTTCCGTTTACGAAGACACATTTCACAAACATTTCCAGAACACAAATTTCACAAATTGTCGTAACCAAATTTTCCCTTTTCAAGAATTTAAGGATGAGCTCAGATGTAGTATCGTAGCTATTTACTGTGTGTACTGATTTCATTTTGGCTTCTTTTTTGATATGGGTGGGAAGGGAGAAGCACAAAATCAAATACATTGTATGACATCACCTTCTAAGCATAACCTTTTCTGATAGACTTAAGATGCAAAAAGATAATGTTTTCTTTTTATAAGTCTGGTTCTTTTATTTGTTAACCCCCTTAATCTTGCTGGTGTGGCATTTTGGCCCCTCCTGCTCAGAGAGTGGGCCAGCTCTGATATGAGCCGGGATTGCTATTACCCAGCAGTGCTCAGGGAGAGCAAGGAAATGGGAAGGAGAGAAGGTGCCTTGTCCTCTTAACATTTCTGGTAGGATGAGCTGCCCTTTCTGTTGTAAAGGTATTTTAAGGCTGTGGTTGCCAGCCCTGACTTCCTGGGACCACAAAGAATTCATTCATTCATTTTGGTCAATATATTTTCTTACCAAAATATAATAGCTAATGAAAGCTAAGGGGTGGTGAAATAGGCATTGCCATGCACAGAGGATTCTAATTAGAACAAATCTTTTGAAAACCAATTTAGCAATTAAATGTCAAGTTTTTAAATATTTGTACTCTTTGGGAATTCTCTTTCTGGGAAGCTATCTCATTGAAAGGGAGTCTAATTAGAGAAACAGATATGTGCACAAAGCAGCTTATCACAGTGTCATTTTATAATAATGAAAAATACCAGGAATGACCTAATAATATGCACCATGGTACATCCAACAGATAGATGGAGCCACTTACAAGGAATCTGTCAAAACCTGAGCATAAAAGCATATAAACAATCTCATTAACACTGAATATTGTTTAAAAAAATAAGCAAAATATGAAATATTCACAATTCAAAAGAACTAGAAGGAAGTATCTCAAATTTCAGTAGTGATAAGCTTTTGGTGACAAGATTCTGTGTGATTTTCTTTTCTTTTTACTTGTTACTTTCAGGTCCATCATGAGGACCATAGTATGTAACTTTTCTAATTAGCAAATCCTCCTCCTCATCTTTATCTTGTTTCATAAGGAAGTAAACAGAAATGACAGATGGAATCTTTTTGATTTGGTCAGATGGCCAAGAATGGACTAAAGATAAAAAAATACGATAAATTGTATTAATTACAAAAAAAGATGGGGCTGGTTGGGAGGAGCCTGCTCCCTATTCTCCTCCCAGGACTTTTGTAAGGTTAGAAGAGCAGGAGGGGTTACTTTTACCAGGGGCACTGAAATCCTGGTGCCAATGCATTCAAAGCCTTCATTTCCATTCTTAATGTCATGATGATTATTAAAAAAAAAAAAAAGGAATGAAGTTTTTAAAATGTTTAGCATTCATTAGCCACTTTCTAGGCAGAGGCACTGATTTGCTTTTTATATCTATATTTCACCTTTCTCAGGCTTGCAAAAGCTCTTAGTAAAAGGAGCTATTGTCTCCTTCCTTTCCCCTCACCTGTTGTCCTTTCTCCTACCCACACAGAGTGCCTTTTGCGGATATAACTGATTTGGATGGGGGCAGGGAACGGCAGACTGAACCTCATTTTGGTATAAAACAAAGCCTGCTTGGTGCCTGAATTGTTGACTGGAGAGGCAAAAATCTTTAGGTGGCCAGGACAGAAGGTTCTGGAAAGAGAGGGCATCAGAAAATCCCACAGGCCTTCTCCCTGTGATGTGGCTTTATTTGCTTTACAAGCTTCGGGCATATTTGCTGACGTCAGCAGCCCATCAAAGTTTAAAATAATAATAGTGAACAGGAAAACAGCCCCTTTCTGCCAGGCAGTCCTGTTCTGCCAACTTCTGTGCTCGCTTTTGAGTTAATAAATGTCCAACTTCCCTACCACCCCGAGGGGGGGAAAAAAAGCACAATAATTTTAAAACCACTAGGTCAGCCCATTGCCAGCATAGACCATTCAGACAAGTAGCGTTTGTCACACTCTAATGAGGATTTTACCTTTGCCTCAAAAGAAAAGCTATCATTAGGCTTTGTGTTTATGGGACCAAATGATTGTCTAGGGACAGTGGGGGTTTTTTGGTCCCTTCCTCATTTTAATCATGCTGGAAGCCAAACACATAGATGTTTTCTGCATCAGACAAAACTAAAAAACCATAATTAAGCCAGTTAATGTCTTTTGAAAACATCAATTAAGAAACCGGCCTTTTACTTAAAAATGTGAAAATATCCACACATGTTGTAATAGCACTGGGAGGTAGGGGGATGCTGACTCTCAAAGAGAGACACCCCAATCGCTTCAGGTCAGGTGAGCAGGCCCCCACTGGCAACAAGCAGACAGAGAATCTCTCCGAGGAGGAAACTTCTCTCTAAAGCAAGACCTCTTAAGTTATCTTCACATGTAGTGTTGAAACTGGAGCCAGCCGCTCATGGGTTAGGTTGATACCAGGCTTCTGCACCAGGCTGGCACCACACACACCCCATTGTTAACACCTCCTCAGGACAGATTAGATCCCACATTCCTCAGAAGTACTGCACTCCAGAGGGAACACTGCCAGCAGGCTCCTTCCACAGGGCAGCAGCTAGCTACAACTGATAAGTTTTCATTGAAATAACTGGAACAATTACACGAGTCCCCACCAGGGCTCTGTCTCCAGCTATGGAGTGAGGGAGCGAGCAAGCGAGAGAGAGGTTGCACTTGCATCTCCTGGCGTGTGCAAAGGCGTGAGCCAGACAAGAGTAATCCAAGTCGTTAGCTCACTTTTATATGCTTTTATCTATGGCTACCTGCTGTTGTTAATCCATTTGTTCACCCAAGGTGTACTATTAGCTTGATTGTATTTTATCTTTTTCAGGCCTGATCTAGTAAATCCTGGCATTCACACTATCTCAATTTCAGTTTGGAAAAGTAACTCTTCCCTGACCAAAAATACTGAAGTTAGACTTGGGTTTGGGTGAAATCTGTTAAGGTCATGGTTGGTTTTGATCATAGAGCTCAGTTCAAAAGCTGAACACTGACAATGATCTTTGCTTTCAAGTCTTAGTTTCAATGGGAGTGCTCATTTAACAGCAAGTTTAGTTGTACTTAACTTGAATTCTGGAACTTCCCTTTTCTTTTTTTCCCCCTGAAATAACAGTGATTAAGTTAATGGAATGGCAATATGAATGAAAGGAAAACACACAAACCTTTGCAGGAGCAAACCCCAAAGACCCAGATTAAATTTTAACCAAGAATTATGTCTGCCAGAAACCTATATCTCAACAGAGATACGTTTGGTTTTTGTAATAATAAAAAGTTATTTTGGAAAAGGGATCCCATTCTAACAAATACTGTATTTACTAGGAGGAAACATGGGGTTAGACTTCGGTACAGTTTAGTCTTTGAAAGAAAACAAGAGGCAAACAGCTTAGCAGATGGATAACTCCCAGATCTGCAGAAATGTAAACAGCCAGGATTTTAGTGCCTATGGGTTTTATAAAAGATGTTAAGAACAGCTGAGACCAACACCAGTGCGTCCTCTTTGGCTAGTTTTAACACGTTCAGAGTCACAATTAACATTCAAGGAATTTCCTTTTCATCCAAGTGTTTCTTTTAAAAGCACTTTATGCTACAACCTAAAATTCTAGCTGCCATCAGTCCTGCCCATACAGAAGAGTGGTGAAATGCCCACAACACCCCTTTTTCTGTTTTTGCAAATGGGCTCGGACCACGTCAGTTTCCCTGGGGTGTTTGTTTTCCAGTGTGAGGGGTTCTCACCTCCTCCTCCCCCCTTTCCCTGAAAGAGCTTGGATTGGAGACACTGGTCCTGCACCCTCCTCCACACTCACCCCCAGCCACAGGAAGCCGCTACCAGCCAGGCCTCCGGAGCCCTTCCCAGCCCAGTCGGAGGCCTGCTGCCCCGCAGGAGCCCGGGGCCCACCCGCAGCCTGGTTTCACGTCCCCAGCGGCATGGCCGGGTCTTGCTACAGGAAAGGGGAAAGCGTACGTGTCCCTCCTGACCCTGCTCCTCCTATACAAGGGACTCGCACACGGGCACCGAGTCTGAGTCCTGGCTGTGCATGGAGCTCAGCCCCGTGTCCGAGTCCTCGTCGTTGCCAGGACAGCTTTTGGCCAGTCCGCGGGCCTGGTCCACCCACACCTCAGCGCCGGGCTGAGGCCGGGATTCCCGCGAGGGTCCACCAGAGCCGGGAGTCCCATCAGGTGCTACCGTCAACTCCAACGTGTGCAAAGTCTGGAGGAGGCCCTGCAGCTCGCGCTCCTTGCTGTCCCACTGCTGCTGGCTGTAATCCAAGTCCGACTTGAGGGCCTCCAGGTCCGTGTTGAGCCGGAGCCCGATGTAGAGGCTGGTGCTGAGCTGCGTCCTGACTCGCTCCTGCTCCAGCAGCAGCTCGCCGTCCAGGCTGCCATCGGGCTCCGGGCACTCCTCCCGCGCCGCGAGCTCCTCCTGGCGCCGGCGCATCCACCTCTGGTTCAGCTCCTCCTGAATCTCGGCCGAGAGGCGCTCCAGCAACTCCTCCTGCTGGGCCCGCTGCTCCTGCAGCTTCAATAGGTCGTCGCAGCGCTGGGCCAGCTCCTCCAGCGCCACTACCTGCCCCTGGCCGTCCAGGGGCGCCGCCGCCATAGCCACCGCCTCCGGCTCGGGCTCCTCTCCCGGGCTGGGCCCGTCGAGCTCGATGCCTGCGTCCAGCAAGTAAGTGTCCTGCACATAGTTGACTCCGTGCCGCCGCATGCGGTCCAGGTGCACCTTGGCTTCGTAGCGATCGATTTCGCGGTCCAGCTCCCTGAGCCGCTGCACCTGCTGGCGGATGGTGTGGTCCTGGGAAAGCACCAGATGCACCAGCGTCTCCATACGCTCCACCGACACGCTGTCCGCGGCCCGCGGCGACGACGAGCAGGACGAGGCGGTGGACGACGAAGTGGACGAACAGGGCGACGCCGGCTGCTGCTGGCGCCGGCGGTTGAGCTTGGCCAGCTTGCGGAAAGCCTTGCGCACCACCCGCCGCTGCTTCTCCTGGGTCAGGGCCAGGCTGGGCCGCGCAGGGACGCCCCGGGCCGAGCAGGGGCGCTCGCGGCTGAGCACCACGCGCGCCTCGGCGCTGCGCGGACCCGCGTTGGGCAGCGACGCCTCGCTGCGCACCAGGACGAAGCGCACATTCTCCTGCTCGTCGCCCCAGGCGGCCCAGAGGCGCAAGATGCGCGTCTTGTTGGGCAGGATGCGCTCAAAGCCGCGCCACTTCTCCACGATGCAGTAGCACTGCGGCGGCCCGCAGAGCAAGCCCGGCGGCAGCGTCTCCTCGTCGTCTTCGTCGTCCTCGTCCAGGGGTTCCGGCAGCTCCCCCGGGCCTGGCGGGTCGCTGGCCGCCGCCCCCCGCCGCCGGCCCCGCCGCTGCTTCCGTCGCCGCCGCCAGCCGTCTTCCAGCAGCACTCGCACCACGTCTGAGCAAGTGGTGCGACGAGAGAGCCCGGACACCAACTTCTCCTCCTGGCAGATCCACACCGATATCTTCTTCTCCGAAGGGTCCATGGCACAACCTGGACGCAGGTGGCGGGCAGCCCGGCCGCTCTGGGAGAGGACAGGAGCCCGAGACCCTCGCCCCCGTCAGCACGGACCCTTCTCAGCTGTGCACCGGGGCAAGCGCGGGCGTGGGCTGGAGAGGCTGCAGCTGGGATCGGCCGGACGGCGCGTGCTCCCAGGGCAGTGCGCCCGGGATCGGGCTCCCACCGCTTTGGCTCTGCCCAGGGTTGCTGGGGCCTCCCTCCAGGTTTTGCTCCTCCCCACATGGCTCCTCCCCCTCCCGCCCTCAGTGCCCAGAGAGCCGCGATCCCGGGAGGCGCAGCGCCCAGACCCGCCCCTCTGCGGCGTGCTGTTCGCGTTAGGTTTGGTCCCCTCTGCACACACGCTGCTCATTTGCGCGTGGGCTCGAGAGAGGGTCCCCTACGCTGCAGAGCCTGGAGCCCGTGCCTAGGCGGGATCAGCTCTGTGTCTTCCCACGGCCAACCGGCTCCTCTCCTAGTGTCTAGGGCTCGCCCGACAAATGTTGAGGTGACTTTTCGGCCCTCCCAGACACGGCTTCTGGCCCCTCCTGGCAGAGCCATCTGAGGAATGCCCCTTGCGCAGACAGGGAAACCAAGGCAGTCAGGGCCTCTAGCAGAGACTCTGTAACCGCACTGGGTGACTTTCAGCTGAGAACTCTAAATGCTGCCTTAAGTCGTCGCATATTTAAGGAGAACAAAATGGACAGTGTAATTCATAGGAAGGACGGGGTATGGTCTGAGAAATGCTTCACTGGGCAATTTCGTGGTTGTAGGAACATCATAGAGCGCACTTACACCATCCTAGATTGCATGACTTTCTACACACCTGGGCTGTATAGCCTATTGCTCCCAGGCTACAAACTTGTACAGCATGTTACTGTACTAAATACTGTAGGTAATTGTGGTATTTGTGTATCTAAACATAGAAAGGTACAGTAAAAATAAGGCATAAAAGATACCTTTAAAATGATACACTTATATAGGGCACTTACCATTAATGGAGCATGCAGGACTAAGTTGCTCTGGGTGAGTCGGTGAAAGGTGAGCAAATATGAAGGCCTAGGACATTATTGTTGTTGACAAAAGGTGGCTGGCCCCAAGCCAATTCCAACAGCAGTCCCCAGTCTGAGGTGCCCTAAAAGGAGGAACTTTATTCAGGTGAACAGTTCGAAAACTGGTAAATGTATCCTCTGATGGAAACTGAAAATGCTCTCCCAAAGGCCACTAGGGAGGCCTGCTTATATAGAGAAAGTGCCTGACCTGGCTCCTGATTGGTCCATTTTTATGCAAACGAGGAATCCAAATGTGCTTAGCTTGATTGGTCCAAATAGCACTGTCCTGATTGGTCATAAACACCTGTTCTGATTGGTCATTGTGGAGTTGCTCTGATTGGTCAGTAAAGATGCAAATGAGGCTATAGCTGTGTAGTTCTGATTGGACAGGGCAGGTCTCAACCCATTGGTTGAAAGATGATTCCAGGAACACCTTTATAAGGGTGGGCTTACCGGACATGAACACAATGCAGAAGGCTTGCAGGTCAGTCTGCAGCTTTTCTCTGAAATGAAGTATATGTCAGAGGCCCTGGTCAGCCAAGGCTGCTAGACTCTGATTATGAATTTAAGCCCAATTAACCACCTGGAGTCCTTCTTGGCAGGTATACACTAAATTTATAAAACAACATGAGAATACATCAAGCACAAGAGGAAATGATACAATCAAGAGACTTGGTAAACACGATATGTATGATGCTGCTGTAAGTGTAACACAGCATAGTGTTTTACAGAGGACATTTTTAAATAAGTAGAACGAGCAAACTACAAAATAATGATTAAAAGCATAGTATAGTAAATATGTAAACCTGCCACACAGTTGTTTATTATCATTATCAAGTATTATGTACTGCACATCATTGTATGTGCTATATTTTTGACTTTTTTAAAAAAAATCCTCATCTGAGGATATTTCCCATTATTTTTAGAGAGAGTGGGAAGGGAGGGGGGAGAGAGAAACAACATCTACTGATTGCTTCCAGCACAGGATCGAGCCTGAAACTGAAGTACGTCCCCTTGACCTGAATCAAGTCCAACCTCCCAGCAGAGCTTGTACACCCTCAAGATCTGACGTCAGCTTTACTCTCAGCCTGTACACTCCAGCCACCCCTTGTTCATACTGTTCTCTCTGACCTAAGCTACTCCCCTCAGGCAGCCTAAGAAACATTCCTAAATCGCCCCCCCACCCCCCCCACCCCCGCTGCAGTTGGATCCAATTGAAAGTCAAGGTGCAAATGGTTGCCTCCCAGACAGGAGCTAAGTATCCTTTCTCATCTACTATTCCTGATGCCTAACGGAGAGCACATAGGTTCAGTGAGTGCCCTGAGCCAGAAAAATACACAAGCTTCATCACAGGAGAAAATATACAAAAATGTATTTATAACTTGGCGGGGTGCATTCATAAACAGGACATAAACATGCAAAATTCATAAAAGAAAGAATCAATAAATATGTCCAGCTCAAAATGTAAACCTTCTTACTGAAAAAATACACAAGGATATCCTACACAATTTTAAAAAGCTGAATAATAACCCAGGAGGGAATATTTGCAGCATAAATACCAAAAGATTAGGATTTGGGATGTATAAAGAACTCCCAAAATTTAGTTTTAAAAAGTATCAGGCAACACTATGTAAAATGGGTGAAGAGTAGATAAAGAGGAAACAAATAGCCAAGAAATATGAAATAATGCTTCACTGGACCAGAAATCAGGAAAATATAAATTTAAGTGAAACAAGATGCCCTTTTTCTGCCAGGAGATTGGCAGCATTTAAAAAATATATAACATCATTGGCAAAGATGAGGGGATATATCCTCTCATACACCACTGGTGTAAATCAATGTATCTACTTTGGTAATGTCTATTAAAAATAAAAAATGTGCATACTCCACATCTCAGCAATTTCACTTTATAGTATCTACCTTAGGAAAACACCTGTGTGCTCAGAAAGCACGAATGGGGTGTGCACTAACCCATTTTTGTTTTAGCAAAACAAAGGATACAATCAAAAAGTTCAACAATAAGTGGATGGCTGATAGACGGGGGTACATACACAATCTGAAGTCTCAGCAGCACTTAAAGCCAGTAAATTAGATTTATATATATATATATATATATATATATAGGCAATAATAGACCTCAAAGATGCATTGTTCAGTGCAAAAGGCAAGTTTCAGAGTGCTGTGTATGATGGGATCCCATCTCTCTTTAAAAACATATACACAAAGCATCCTATATAATAAAAGGCTAATATGCAAATTGACCGAACAGAGGAACAACCAGTTGCTATGACATGCACTGACCACCAGGAGGCAGACGCTCAATGCAGGAGCTGCCCCCCTGGTGGTCAGTGCGCTCAGTGCACGTCCACAGGGGGAATGCTGCTCAGCCAGAAGCCCTGAGCTGGGCTCATGGCAGCACTAAGGATGTCCAACTGACAGCTTAGACCCACTCCCCGTGGGGAGTGGGCCTAAACCATCAGTTGGATATCCCCCAAGGGCTCCAGTCTGCGAGAGGGCGCAGGCGAGGCTGAGGGACCTCTCCAAGTGCATGAATTTTGTGCACCAGGCCTCTAGTATATTCATAAAGTCACACTGTATGTTTTCTAGGGGTACAGATATCAGTGTGCCTGCACAGAGCAAGGTATGGAAGACTATTCACCAAATCAAAAGCAGTGAATCCCTCCTGGAAGAATAAGGCATTTGCAGAGGGAGAGGCTCACAGAGGAAGTTAGCTTCATCTGCAATGATTTTACAAGACGGATTTAGGCACATATTACTTAATTATGCAATTATAGTGTATGATTTTCAAAAGGGAAAGGGTGTGGGTTGGGATCACTAAGTTCTGGTTCTTCTTTAGACCTCCCCTTCTGTGGACGCCGCCTAGGATAAGTGGCATCTCTGTTCCCTGTCATCTGAGGGAACGTCTATAATCCACTTCTGTATTTCAAAGGGTTGTGAAGGTTAAATGCGCTACCAGCTGAGGAGGAGTCTGGTTGAGTACCTGGTTTAAAGAATGTGCTTCTCACTGGAGCTTTTCTTGCTTTTGTGGGTGAGCTTTTAAGAAGACAACCCCGTTCTCACAGTGGCAACAGAGACATTTGCTGTAAGTCTTCACTTTGGATTTCAAGAGTGACACGTCATTTGACACTGTGGTTTTTTCTTCATTTATCTTCCTAACACCTATGAGAGGCAAGACCTAGTTCCCTTGCCCATGAGAAAACTGAGGCCAAGGGGAAGGGATTGGCTGTTTCCCAGGTTGCAAAGCTCTGTGGGAGCTGGTACTTGGTCTGGAATTTCTACCTTCCAATCTGTCAGTCACGGTTCATGGCAGCGTGGAACACCCAAAACAGAAACTTCCGCCCTTAATTACACTGAGCCGTGCAGAAGTGTGACTGGGCCTCACGATCTGAAGCAGTTCCTCATAATGATTAACCGCAGAAAATAACCCAGCCAATTGTGTTTACGGAAACATTTGGTCGCTCTCAGATGCTTTGGGGAAAACGTGGAAACTGCCACACTCATCCATATCATTCTTGACCAAACCAAGCTCCCAGCTGGGACAGAGATGCTGGGCTGTCATCCTTGAGACCTTGCTTTATTTTTTTTTTTTGAGACTTTGCTTCTTTTTTTTTATGTATATATATATATTTTATTGATTTTTTACAGAGAGAAAGGGAGAGGTATAGAGAGTTAGAAACATTGATGAGAGAGAAACATCAATTCAGCTGCCTGCCGCACACTCCCTACTGGGGATGTGCCCACAACCAAGGTACATGCCCTTGACTGGAATTGAACCTGGGACCCTTGAGTCTGCAGGCCGAAGCTCTATCCACTGAGCCAAACCGGTTAGGGCGAGACCTTGCTTCTTCTTTTTTTTAAAAATATGTTTTATTGATTTTTTACAGAGAGGAAGGGAGAGGGATAGAGAGTCAGAAACATCGATGAGAGAGAAACATCGATCAGCTGCCTCCTGCACACCCCCCACTGAGGATGTGCCTGCAACAAAGGTACATGCCCTTGACCGGAATCGAACCTGGGACCCTTGAGTCTGCAGGCCAACGCTCTATCCACTGAGCCAAACTGGCCAGGGCGAGACCTTGCTTCTTAAAGTGAGGTCAGCAGGCCACCTACCGGGAATTGCTTGTGGTGTTGTTGAAATGCAGATTCCTGGGCACCCGCTCTAAGCCTCTTAAGTCAGAGTCCCCGAAATTTGCATTTAAAACAGTCTCCTCTGCCCTGGCTGGGTGGCTCAGCTGGTTGGAGCATCGTCCCGTACACCAAAAGGTTGTGGTTTCAATTCCTGGTCAGGGAACATGCCTAGGTTTCGGGATTGGTCCCAGGTTGGGGCATGTACTGGAGGCAACCAATCAATGTTTCTCCCTCCCCCCACCCCCTTTCTCTGAAATCAATAAAAACATACCATTGGGTGAGGATTTAAAAAAAAAAAGAAAAAGCAGTCTCCCCTGGGGATTCTTAGTTAGGCACACTTCAGTTTGACCCAAATGCACTAGGAGGAAAGAGCCAGAGACATCAATGCTGTTAGCAAGAATGCTCTTTAGCCCTGGTGGGTGGTAACGATATATAAATGACATACATACACAATAGGATGGTGGCAACATATGACAGGTGAGAAAGAGATGCCCCTGGGAAGAGGGGGAAGGGAAGGGAAAGGGCAGAGTAAGGGATAAGCTGTTCATTCTTTATCCTCTGAAATCTTGTCTTTGGTGGAAGCCTAGATTACAAGGTGATAACATAGAAATGTTTAGGTAAGAGAGTCTAAGGTAGCAGTGACTTCAGTCATCTGAAAGACACTCGGGAAGATATTTAGCGTTCTTAGTCTTTTCCAACAAAACCAACCTAATTCCTGATTCACAATCATCCTGGGAATGTATAGCACTTACAGTCAGAGAGCCGTCTCTCGAGAAAAAAGCATCTTCTATTCAATGGTCTATGACATCACCATTGAAGACTATATCAAAAGGGGTTTTGTTTGATTAATTTTCATTATCTGTTGTTACCCAATTAATGAAAGGTGATACTATTAATGAGTGTGTGAACGAGACAGTGTCTTGGTTGCCACATCTGAAACATTCCCCAGCTTGTTCAGGGTAGAATGGCTCTGACCCAAAGTGTGGCCTTTCTTCTTTATAGAGAGACACAAACTCTTTCTCTCCAACTGCCCCAACACCAAATTATTGTGTCAGCTGCTCACCACCCGGGACACAATATGAGGCCTGTACTTGAGTTACTCCTATTTTATGTGAGCAAAATGCTAGCTTTCTTTTTCCAGTGAAGTCGATTGAGTTGGGAGAAGTTTCAATACCACGTTTCTTGGTTTGAAAGCATGACTGTCTTCGTAGCTGGCGAAACTGCAAAGACCTTGCCAACTCTCTTTGAGAAATATTGTCTAGTTGAAGTCAAATTTGATTACATGGAACCTTTGATACAAGTACTGAAGCCATCTTCACGAGGAGATGTTCTTTTCCCCCCTGAGGAAGCAACGGAGACCTGTTTCCATTGTCATCGCGTCCTGTCCAGATTGGAAAGGAAGGCTGTGGGCCAGATAAGCAGAAATAGGTTACATCTGGGTAAGGCAGCCCCTCTCCCCGCTGGCTGAAGAAGTTCCTCTTTGTCTCACTCCTGAAGCGCGGCGTTGTTTTCTTAGGCCCAGGCTCTGAGCTAAACCTGGGTTACACTATGGATCCCTTACACTTGATTTTGTGATTGGGAGACCTCCACAAATGCAAACCTAGAACACAATCAAACCCTTAAGGGCTTAAATCTCCATGGATAGGAAAGAAGCCACTTGATCTTGCAAAAGTTTTGTCTGGTTGCTTTCTCTGTGATAGCTATTGTTAAACTAGAAAATGAAATCATCGAATTGTTCATCCCTGAGTATTTGCTTCTTTAAAATATATATTAAAGAGTTTTACAAAACAAAGCTGTACCATAAAAAATACTTCATCCATATGATTCAGCAATTCCACTTCTCAGTATGGTATATACACCCCAAATTTGAAAGCAAGGTCTCAGAGAAATATTTGTACACTCACGTTTATGGCCGCATTCTTCACAATAGCCCCAAAGTGGAAGCCACCCAGTAGCCCACTGACAGATAAATGGAGAAATAAAACGTGGTACATACATATAATTCAGCATTAAAAAGGAATGTCCATGCTACACATGCTACAACATAGATGAATCTTAAGGACATTATGCCAAGTGGAATAAACCAATTAGTAAAAATACAAATACTGTATGATTCCACTTATATGAGGTACCTAGAATAATTATAGAGACAGAAAGTAGAATGGTGGCTGCCAGGGGCTTGGGGGAGGGGGCATGAGGAGCTATTGTTTATAGGTATGGAGTTTCAGTTTTACAAGATAAAATGGTTGGAGATGGGCAGTGGTGATGGTTGCAGAACACTGTGAGTGCACTTCCTGTCCCCAAAATGTTCACTTAAAACTAGTAAAGATGGTGAATTTTTTTGTTTTGTACATTTTCCCACCATTTGACATCATAATTTTTTTTAAGTATTTCAGATTTTATGCCAAAGCTCTTCTTAAGGAAAACATCAACGTTTTCAAAGAGGTGTAAATACTTTCCACATGACCTTCGAAGTAAATATAATATTTTGTTAATTCCCTGGGTCTTTCAGGAAACCAAGTTTCTGATCACGGGACATTTGAAGAAAGCCCTGGCTCTCCTGCCTTCACGCCCTTTCTCCCCAGCTCTCCGAATCAATTAGTGTTGTCAGCAATTTGCGCTGATCTGTGGCTTTAATGCTCTGGTCTTTATCCAAAATGTAGATAAATAGTTGAAAGCTTTGGTAAGCTTGAAAAATGATAGTGGGGTACTGATAAGTCTTTGTGTTGAGAAGCCTGTAACTATAAAGCATATTCTTAATAAAATTAATATTCTACCTAGTTCATAAAGCTGAGTACAAACCAAACAGCACCAGGCCTGCGGAAGTGCCTGGGACAGTCAGCATGAACACATGTTGTCCTATAGATATTTGCTTATTAAGCAATAGTGAAGAATAGAGCTGGATACACTCAAAGATATTATTTGTATTCTTGTTTCCTGGAGAACTAGGTTTCTAAACAAGTCTCTTAGAAGCAACAAAAGGCAGGGCTCTAAACCCGCATTCCGGTATCAGCCTATGAAGCTCCATTTACTTATATCTTATATATTGGGTTTTCTTTTCAACCCCCAAAAGTTTGAAATCCACTGACCGCAAACATGTGTTGCTTGACTCTGCATCTTTCTTTCTCTTCTTCCTGCTTCCCAAATGTTCCAATTCCACATGGGAATTAATGCATATATGGGGAGGCTGAATCCACCCTCAGCAGTGGGACTGGACCTAGCACCATATGACATAGGCCAGGCCAATCACCACATTCTATCCCTTCTCTCACAATGATTGGTTCAGGGATGGACATGTGACCTCAGAGGGTGTGGTTAGAGTCAATCTCAGAACTTGGGCCAATAATACTGGCACTAAGATTTGCTTGAATGAGGCATACAGCCCCAGGGAACAGGTGGAAGTCGTTTTGTAGCAAAGGGTCTGCTGAGGTCTGTGTAAGATGAAGCCACACTGAGGAAGCAGAGCCAAGAAATAAATGGTGAAGGGGAAATTGGTTCCTGGTTAAGTTGTTTGAACCACCCCTGAGGTTTTTCAAATCTTTTTGGACTTCCCAATTACAAGAGTCTATAAATTCCCTTTGTAATTTAAGCTAATATGAGCCAGCTTTTCCATAGAACCAAAAACAATTTAACTGATGTATCATTGATCCATGTCAAATGGTGCCTTCATCGTACAGATGAGGAAACGAATCTGTTGCTTTTGTTGCTTCTAAGAGACCTGTTTCGATGCTACATGGTTAGTTAGGAGGAATAGTCTTCTAAGTCCCAGGCCTTTTTCTTTCTACTATCCTAGTCATTTAGAGCATATTTGTGATGGGTTTGGCAACCTTGAATAAAATGTTAATTCCCCTTATTACTAAGCACTAATTGGGTGTGTTTAGGAGCAGAATAGAAGGGGTACGCAGGCTATCAGGGGCTAATTATGAGGGTGTTGTTTATGCCACTGTTGAGATGTTTGGACTCTGTCCTGTAGGTAATAAGGAGCTTTGACCAATAACAAAAATGGACCAAGACAGTGAGGAAGACAGATTTTTGTTAATGACCTAAGGAAAACCAATTTTTAAAATAGCAAAAGATTTGAAGACATTTCACAAAAGAAAAAATATAGACAGCAAGCAAATCTATATATATAAAAGAGGTAATATGCAAATTGTCCATTATGGTGTCACATTACGGGTGCCGGAGGCTCGCTCCCACCTCTGGAATCGGAATCGGAGCAGGTCCCTCCCGGCTCCCGTGGGTCCCTCCCAGCTCCAGCGGGCACCTGCGGCTCGCTCCCGCCAGCTCCCCCGATCTGGGCTACTAGTAAGCATATAAAAATCTCAGCAACATTAGTCATCAGGGAAATGCAAACTAAAATCACAAGTCCATACCGATACACACCTCTTGGAATGACTAAAATTTCTTTAAAACGTTTTCAAGTCTGACAGTACCATGTGCTGGGAAGGATGTGGAGAAATTGGAACTCTCCCACAGCAAACCCACTCACAGGTGTTTACCAAGATAAATGAAAAGTTACGCTCACACAAAAAACCTGCACATAAATGTGTTCTAGTATACTGGCTTTATTGATAGTCACCAAAAACTGGAAACAACACAAATTTCCTCCAACTGATGAATGGGTAAGCCAGCAGTGGTACTTCCATGCCAGAGACCTCCACAGAGCAGTAACGAAGAAAGACACCCTGCTTCCTGCCACAACATGGATGAGAACCAAATAAAATCAAGTTAATGGTGTGTATAGATGTAAAATTGCCCAATGATCCTGTCTATTGGAAAATTCATGGTTAACTCTTTAACAGGCATTGTAACTATTTATTCGTGCACAGTTGCCCTACATCAGGGTGGACAATAACTGTGGGATGATTATGCCAGGAGGGCTAGAGCCATTCTCTGTGTGTAAAATATAGTGTAAAAGTAAAGACAGATGATTTCTACTTTCTGTCATTTCAGAATAAACCTATGTAATTAACAAATATATAAGTTTGAATCGGAATGGTTTCTGACAGCACTCATTTATCATTGAAGGTGACCATTGCAGGATTTTTATCAAATCAGACCTAAAGGCTACGCATTTTCCTTTGTTCTTGAATTTTGGCTACTCTCTATTAAAATTTTTTTATTACATACCCCAATCCCTTTTATGATGCCACAGTTAAGAAAAAGTAGAGTCACTGAAACCTGATATTCAGTTCACATTTCCTCTCTCCCCAAAATATGATATGAGACCATAGGGATGGATACGTATTAGGGGGATTAGAGCATGGAGCTGGGCGAGGATGTGGGGGAGGAGGGGGGTACAATATATAGAGTAGAATTCACACAAAAAATCTGTCTGTTCACACAAAAAATCTGTCTGTTCAACAGAGCGTGCGTGTGTGTGCGTGTGTGTGTGTGGAGAGAGAGAGAGAGAGAGAGAGAGAGAGAGAGAGAGAGAAGTCTTGGCACAAGGGCCACTGATTTGCCTTTTATTTTCAAAATAGAGGACAAGACTTGGAATTAATGCATCAAAAATTTATAAGGAAAACCTTTAGAAAACAGGATCTCTGTGTGTCTTTCTGCACAGGGGGAAAGTTTAAGCTCGCCTCACTATGAGTTTTCAAGTATAAAAGACTTTTTCTTCCACGAAGCTGAGATCTGTGGACTGTTGAGATCAGGATAAGAGGGAAGCAGCTCAGGCTGCAACAAGAGCTCTTGGTTCAGTTGAGGCTTCCGCACCCTGAGGGCTGCCAGGCACCCGGAGAGGATAAGGAGCCACAGCCACACCGCAGCTTGCCCAGGAGAACAATCATCCTCAAGAGGGGGCGAGCTGGAGGCACCCTCAGGTGTCTTTTAGCTGCTCCAGCGCCTGAGATCTGTGGGCAGATAGAGTTCCCTGAGGACTCTGAGGAGAAGGGTCGCTCATCCATCACCTGCAGAATGTTGTTCCCGCACTTCAGAGACTCCTTGTTATTTGAAAGGTTTTTGCCTTCTCGAGTTCCTCTGTCAACAGTGTACAGGAAGAAGCCCAGGCTGCTGCTGTCGGAAATGAATGCAAGCTCACATCTTATTTGTGACTGCTTATTCATTGCCTTGATCGCCACGCCAGCACTGCCTTTATTTAGAAAGGTTGCGCGTGGGAAAACTTCTCTTTCTATATTGGAATTAACAACGATGCAGAGAGTCCATTCATAAGCAGAACTTTAAAACTCACAAAGAGAAAGAATTTTCCTGAGTGTGTGTGAGTGAACCATAAAGGAATCAGATAGAGTGACAGCAATGATCATTAAAGGTAAAGACATTTCCACAAATATTTTGACACTTCTGTATCCTCACTTTCCCTTTCACTGGCCTGGAGGACCCAGCTACAAAGACAGGCAGGTCAAACGAAACTGTAACTTACACACACACACACACACACACACACACCAAAAAAACTTTGGGTTCAACACAGGCAGTAAGGAAGACATAAAACATGCGTGACCCTCTCACTTCTCCCTCTTCTGTTTTTTAAAATAGCATTTATCATCCTTTGCATTTACAGGGTGTCCCAGGAAAAATGTATACACACTTCAACAGCTGATAGCTCACTTTTGAAAATGAAGTGTATTTTAATAAACGCTGCCTTTCTAATTTATTCAGTGTGTGTGTACATTTTTAGGGGGACACCCTATATTTTGTCCATATATTTGTTTTTATTGTTACCTGTCTCTTCTCCTAAAAATGAAAACTCCTGGAGAGCATGGCTATTTTCACTCTCGCTCATCCCTGCATCTCCAGGGCTGTGAGCAGAAGTGGCAGTGAGTCTTTGTTGAATGAATGAAGAAGACCTCAAAGGTGAACTCTTAGGAAAGTGGGCCTGGGCAAAGGCTTTCAGCTCCAGCTCCACCCAGGCCACATGGCTGGAATGCATTCGTGTCACTTTGTCAGACAATGATGGACTCGTTTGGGGGAACAAGCATGCCTTAGAGCTGCACCATCTCTGGGGGTATTAGGCTGTTCCTAACGTCCAACCCCTGACCCCAGTCTGCATGCTTTCCCAAGGACAGGGCGCTAAGATCCCCAGCACTGCGGAGGACAGGGGCGCACTTGGGAGTAGCATAGCCTTGACAAGTCCATGCAGTCCTGGGTTTGGGACCAGAAGTGCCAGGGAGATGGATGTTCCTGATGTACATTGAACCTTTTTACACGCTTTCCAGACAGTTGCACTTGTGCTTTAGAGGAAATACAATCTGTTTCCCCTCCTTCTTCTACATCTCTTGCTCCCAGGCTCTGCAGGGCTCGAACTTGGGTCAGATCTAGCTACCTTGTTCGTTCATTTATAAATTCATTTAGTCAATGTTTATTGAGCACAAACACGTGCTGGAAATTGTGCCTCTGTGTCCGCAAGAGGTTCTGACATGTGGATTCCAAAAGCTTTTGTGATCTAATACGTTGCTTTCTAAGGAAGTGAGATTCTGATGGCTGAATAACATGTTCAAGTTACCTTGGGGAACACAAGCCATTCCTAGGCTGGGATTTGTCTGCATTGCCTGACACTGTTAATGGATTGTTTCCCAGGCCGATGGATGCCCCTTTGGAAGCGTTGGTAGCATAGGGGTCTAATTCTGCTGCTTTTGTTGCTGCTTTGTTGTGTGTTTATTTCTGCTGTCGCCTGTGAGTCTGTTTCCCTGTGTGTTTCATAGTTTTGGATTGCGGGCTGGTGTTTGACGGTGTTTAACTATGGGATCTTCTGTGGAGCCTGGGTTGTGTGTCTTAAAAGAGGTTTTGCATTTGCTTCTGCCAGCCTTGTTACCAGATGAAGATGTTTCTAATTACTGGGGATTCTCCTGCCACTTGGATAGTGTAAATTGGAACCACAAATCCCTGTGGATATAAACCTGTCAATTGCAATTGGTTTCTGGTTACTATTTCTCAGAAAGGATTTTTTTTTCTTACCCCGAGCCCTTCACAAATGGGCAGAATTTTCCAGAATGTGCCCTTAAATGGTATCGGCTGTAATGAAACTCAAATTTGACAACTCCACCCAGGACAGCCCAAACATCAGATACTACTAAAACTCCCTTTCTCAGCTTCTACTCCATGTGTGGACCCTGCACATTTCCTTACGTTTCCTTTTTCTTTTGCAGAAGCGAATTGAAGAAATAGACTTTTATTCTATGACTGTTCTCTAATTGTTCATAATTCATTCGCAAAACTTGCTATGTACAAGGCCCCACGTGGGACACAAAAAGAGAGAAACTACTATGAGCCATGTGCTCTTAGGCAGGTTCATGTGTTGTCTTGTTTCATTCTCATGACAATCTCAGCTTGCCTAAAGTCACTTAGCTAGTCAATGAGAGAACTAGCATTAAACCCCACGTCTGTCTGGCTCCATGGTCTGCTCTCCCACTAAGCCCTGCAAGGGCTCATGGCAGAGCCAAAGGGAGAAGACATAACCAACAAAAGGCCCAATACAATACAAATAGTAGAAAATAAAGCAACAACTACATGGCAAGAGATGTTACAAGGAAGTAAGGACATGAGTGGTTGCTGGTGATACAGGTGACCTCAGAGGGACCACAGGGAGATGGGGGAGGAGAGACTTCACGTAGGCATGGAAGATACTGTCTCAGTAGAGAAGGGGAGAAGCACATTCCTGAGAAAGGGGAGAGCATGAGAAGAGACACAGAGGTGAGAGCGCACACACATGTTATGGTCTCCATGGGTAGACAGGCCATGGTCATGGAGAGTGTTGCTGGAAGGTAAGGAGGGGGAAGGTTGAGGCCAAGTATGGAGGACCTTGCATGTTAATGGATTTGGGCTATATCGGGTAGGTAACAGACTGAAAGTTTAGGAATATGTAAATGGAAGTCAGGTATGAGATTTGCAAGGAGAGAATAGAGCAAAGCAGAGAAACCAGCAAGGTTGGATTCAGTGAAAAGCAAATGGAAAAGATGGATAAATAGACATTTTGCCTATGGCCAAGGCCAGTTGTTTTTAATTAAGCACCAGTTCAGTGGGTATTTGAGACATTATCAGGGTACACCGCACTATCACACCCTGTGGACTCTGTCCCAGCCAGGCAACTAGGGCTGCCCCTCCGGCCAGAGCTGTCCCGTGAGCCATTAGTCAAAGTTGCCAGGAGAAAGGGGGGTCACTGTAAGCTGTATCCTGGGAAATATACCCAATTTCAATGCTGGGAAATTCTGAGTTCTTCCTCTAAGCTCATGGGTGAGAGTATGACACAGCATAAGAGGCAGAGATAAAGGTAAAAAGACAGCCTGGCCGGTGTGGCTCAGTGGTTGAGCATTGACCTATGAACCAGGAGGTCGTGGTTTGATTCCCAGTCAGAGCACATGCCCGGGTTGTGGGCTTGATCCCCAGTGTGGGGTGTGCAGGAGGCAGCCAATCAATGATTCTCTCTTATCATTGAGGTTTCTATCTCTCTTCCCGTCCCCGCTTCCTCTCTAAAATCAATAAAAATATATATATTTTAAAAAGACAGGTATTAAGTGTTATGAGCAAATGGGTAGCAATGAATGAAACCTGAGACTTGTTTAATTGACTTTAGGATGCCTAGCACATTGTGGGTCAGCTTAGTTCAAGCGGCTAAAATGAGCAGCTTTAACATCCACACTGGAGGGGGACATAAAGAGTGTACCCCCTCCTCTGAACATCCATGTCTCTGTCACTGCACTTACCACAATGGATTACAGTAACCTGCTTCCATCTCCATCTTCCCCACTGGACTAGGCATTCTCTGTGGGCAGGGACTGTGTCCTATTTGTCTACATTCCTGGCATCTGGCACAAAGTCTAGCATAGAGTAGATGCCCAAGCTAATTTAGTGATGGTTCCGACCAAGATGGTGGCAGTTGGAGTGGTGAGAATTGATCCGTTTCTAGATACATCTTAAAGGTAAAGCCAGATGGGTTTCCTAATGGATTGGATGTGGAATATGCAAGCAAGAGTAAAATAAAGAACGAGTCAAGGTTTTTGGCTTAGGAAATGGGAAGGATAAAGTTACATCCATCTAAGAAGGAGAAGGCTGCAAGTAAAACAGGTTTCCATGAAAAGATCAGGGGTGCGTGTCTGAACAAGTTGACTTGGGGTGTCCATTAGCTATCCAGTGGAGATATCAAGGGGCAGGTTATTTCTCAAGTTTGAGATCTACAAGAGAAGTTTAGACCAAAGAAATAAGTTGGGGAGTCATAGGCATAAAAGAGGGTCTGAAAAATCTTCAAATAAATGTGATAAATATTATCACAACAGGAGTGAGAGTAGACAGAGGAAAGAAGTCCAAGGTCTAATCCCTGGAATATTGCAAAAATTCTGAAGAGAGAAGATATTAGCATGTCAGCCTGATAAAGAGCAACCAAGGAGATAGTTGCGGGGGGGGGGGGAGGGGGACCCCAAGAGAAAGGAGAGTTCTGGAAGCCAAGTGAAGAAAGCATCTTAAGAAGGAGTGAGGAGTCAACTGTGTCAAATGCTGCTGCTAAGTCGGAAGAGGTCTGTCACCAGAATCAGATCAGGCGGGCACCCTAATCCTGGACTTCAGCCTCCAGAACCATGAGAAATAAATATCTGCTACCTAAGCTGCCCAGCCTGTGACATTTTGCTATAGCAGCCTGGGCCGACTAAGATAGACTCCTACATTGTGAGGCTCTCCCAGATTTGAAAAAGGAGACATATGTCAAACTTTAGACAATAAATATCAAAAAAAAGAATGAGCACTAAATGTCTCTCCTGACTCTTGACAACTGGTATATAGTAGATGCATAATAAATATTCATCAAATAAATTCCTGTGCATAAAATAAGTTTGAACCTCTTTGAGCTATATTTTGCAGCTGTTAAATGAAGGTAATAGCAATGAGCTCAGAGGATGAAATAAGATAAGGCACGTGCAGTGCATAGCAAAGGGCCTGGTCCTTAGTATGTGCTCAGTAAATGGTAGTTATATTATTAGTTCAATGCCCGCAGGTTACAGATGAGCTGTCTGAGGCCGGGAAAATAGTTTGCTCCAAGTTGCCCAGTTAGTGACAGAGCACAGTTTGTCTCTTGGACTCAGATTCTTTAATTCTTTCCACATAATCAGAAAAATCACCCCCAATGCCCAGGTGACACGGACAGGGTGTGTTTGAGCCTCTGTAGATGGGCTGAGTTGACGGGAAACCTTGGATATTAAGGAGTGAATAGCTCCCCTGAAATCTCTCTATAACTTTCCTTTGTGACCAACGTGGGCCTTTCTGTCTAATTTGTCAGGATGCTCAGCAAAAGTGATCCTCACATGCCATCCCACATTTCTCTCACAGCTTTTTCTTATTTTACCAAAATTCTGGTTTTAATTTTTTGGGTAGCAACACTTGTCATTCTTCTTCTTTTTTTTTTAACCCTCGCCCGAAGATATTTTTCTTTTGATGTTTAGAGACAGTGGAAGAGATAGGGAAAGACAGAGAAATATCGATGTGAGAGAAACACATCAATTGGTTTCCTCCTGCTCGTGCCCTGACCAGGGCCCAAGCCAGAGAGGAGCCTGCAACCCAGGTATGTGCCCTTGACCGGAATCAAACCCAGGACCCTTCGCTCTATCCCCTGAGCCAAACTGGCTAGGGCTACCCTTGTTATTCTTTTCATACCCAAGTCAAGGGACAAAGCTATGCTGCCAGCCTGTTTTGTTAATTATTAGTTATTAGATCATTCTAACTCTAGGTGGCAGATACTATTAGTTATAACTCCAGGTGATGATATAGATATAGAACCAAAACATGTTTCTGGGCAATAATAATGGATCATCTTATGATCTTGGAACATACCCTCTCTCATCATACTTGAAATAGATGAATGGCCTGTCCTTGCCAGAATGAATGGAGAACGTTTATTTTGTCAACGTTTATTAGTGGAATACTATATGCTGCTCTTCTTTTAATAAGACAGTAAATCTTCAGCCCAGTTTATAGGTTGTCTTTCATCCAAAGACCTCAAAGTCACTTTGCTAACACTGCATCATTATTAATCATCCAACTTGCCCAAGGTTGTTTCAAAGGGAGAAACTGAGGTTTCAAGAAGGTGAGGTGACTTCTTAGGGTTATGAACAGGGTCAGAAAGAAGAACTGGGTTCAGAGCCCACATTCCTACCTCTCAGAGACCCAGCCCTCCCCCAGCATTCTCTAAACATTTCCTTTTGTTAGAAAATGTGATTTACTACCTTGGTCTATTGAACAGAAACGAACTCTGGATCCTTCTTCAATGACTTGGGGAAGCGAAAGTTTATTTTTGAAGTTACTTTAAGTCATAAAATGCTTGATTCAGTCTATTAAATAATACCATTGAAATAAGTAAATAGCTTTGTAGTCATAATGACAGCTTGGATTTAAATGGTGCCTGGGCTCTGAAAAACCCTGCAGTTCACAGACTTCCAAAGACCTTTGGGCATTTTGTCGGCCCCTCTTTCTGACTGCAAGCATTCCTTTCTTTCTCACATCTTCCCTCCACCTCCCCACTTCCTTCACACACTCCCCTTTCCTCTTACCGAATCATTTCTTCCGATGTACCAGGAGCTCTCGACATAAAAATAACTCCTTGTTTTTGCTGGAAATGAAGAAAGACTTCAGGCTTTTTGGAATAGGGTGTGGAGTCCTAGCCCCTGAGGTCCTCCAACAGGCTCCTATGGGGTTGAGTTTAGATCCAACCTTGCTTGGAGATCAAGGGTTAAAGTTACAAAGACGCATTAGAACTCATCAAGCAGTCAAATGGGCCTCTAAAACAATGAAAGGAAAGTAGTTGAGAATAGTAGGCTGGCTCTTCCTCAGAATGATTTGGGAAGCCAATGAGTTGTTGGGAGTGTGAACAGGTTCACACTCTGACTTTATGTCTTTAAAAGGATCATTCTGGCTGCTGGGCTGAGAAACAAACAAACAAAACAACCCAAAAAAAAACAAAGAGGGGGAAAGGTAAGCAAGAAACAAGCCAGGAGGCTATTGCAGTAATCCAAGCAAGGGAACGTTCATTCACTCACTGAACTGCATTTCTTGGCCACCTCCTAAGAAGACATCGCCAGGGATAATTTTCCTCTATCACAGTTATTGTGGGAGATTTCCCTTAACCAGCAGGGCTACATCTATGCTGTGAGAGAAAAGGTTAAATGTGGTAACATGTGTGAGTTCTTCAAGATCTAAAGGTTTGAAAAATCATGAGAGAGAAATTTCATTTTTAACTTTTGAGGACATGTTTAATAAAAAACTGTTGGTTTATAAATTTTGAGAATGAAAAATATGCTTAAAATCAGATGACAATCTTCCTTATGTTAATTGTTATATAGTAAAAAATTTTTTAATGTAAATCTCCCTTCCCTACCAGAAAGTTTAAGCTGTAACAAATGCAATGTGTGATTCTAGATTAGACCCTGAATTAGAGGGGAAAACCTATGAAAGTTATTATTGAAACAATTGAAATATTGGAATATGGACTGTAGATTAGATATTAGTATTGTAGTCATGTCAAATTTTCTGAATTTTATAACTACTATGTTTATATAATGCAATATCTTTATTCTTAGGACACAGTGGAGTATTAAAGATAAAGGGGTACTTATACATAGAGAAGAGTCATGGTAAATACAACCAACACTCAAATGGTTGAGAAAAAAATATATAATGCACATATGTGTGTAATGTGTGCACATATAATTATTTATGTGTGTATATAAAGAGATGTATAAGTATGTATATGTGTGTGCATATATTATGTATGTATGTGTGCATGTATATATACAGTGAGTGGCCAGATTATTATGACCACCTGACGTTTGTAGGCAAATTAGCTATAATTTCGTGCTGAAGTTGCTAGAGGGCCAGACCATTATAAATAGGGAAACAGGTTGTTTACCACAACAGTAGAAGTGATTTTTTTCTGAAGATATAGGTAAACAATGCGATTTAACAGCCTTTGAACGTGGGCCACTCAGTGTATATATAAATATGAACAAATACGACAAAATATTAACAATCAGTGCTTCTGGATAAAGAGTATATAAAGATTGTATCTATTATTCTCAAAATTTCTCTAAATTATTTTTTTAAAAAGCTTTTAAAAGGTTTTACATCCAATCCAAAGTCAAGTTTACAAATAGAAAACAGTTAAGCTGTTTAAGCTGTAGAGTCCCCCTTCGAAGGAAGAAGTGGCAGTATTTCTATCCCGAAGGACATTCTGAGTGTCCTAAGAAAGGAAGGGGACTCTGAACCTTCTCTGCTTGAACACTTCCTTTTCCAACCAGAAGCTGATAAACCTTCTCCTCTCTCCCTGTGGGGACCGGGAGTCTCAGAATCACCCCAACCATTTGACATCACTAGCTCTCAAACTTGGCTGCAGCTTAGAATCATCCCGCAGAGGATTGCAGGATGCATCTTTCTTTGATTGACGGCTTTGCATCCCCATCTTGAATGCAGGACTGCAGGGTTCTTGGACGTGTCCATCCTAGAGTGCCATGGGCACCAGAGACCACCCATGTGTTCCAGAGTAGTTTCTACAGCCAGCTCTATACTGGGGGCGTAGCACAGGCTGTTGGGCATTACCATGGGAAGGTGGCCTTCTGAAGAGCAATGTGGGTTTAGAGGGAGCCTTTTCTTTCAGTTGACATCCCTGCTCTATCCTGAAAGCCTTGGTCTGCTTCTCTAACAGCCCAGAAAATCCAGGGGCAGCATGTGACAGCTGTCCGCACCTCCTGGTGATCCGAGGACAGGTCCCCGTACAACCAGCAGAGTGGTCAAGCAGGGTGGGTGGTCCCCAAATCGTTCCCATCGCACAGATATGCTCTCTGTTCCCTCTCCCCTTGAAGTCACCCTCCTACATTCTTCTAAAGAAAGTTATTCTCGCCAGCCTTGGAATGCCATTCGGAACAGCCTCTGGCATGGCGGAAGGTACTGCCTAGGCACTTTTCATCTCTAATCGCCCTGCTCACCTATTCAAGGATACATTTTCAAAGCTATGGGAGCAAGTTACTCATTCAAACGCTGTTAACAAATAACAGGATTTATGTGTGTAATAGGTAGT